>NC_092859.1:17499558-17543489 GCF_032062135.1 Pyxicephalus adspersus
CCATGTACATGGGCGCAACGCGCAGCTACATCCCGCCATGTACATGGGCGCAACGCGCAGCTACATCCCGCCATATACATGGGCATAACGCGCAGCTACATACAGCCATATACATGGGCACAACGCACAGCCATATACATGGGCATAACGTACAGCTACATACAGCCATACACATGGGCACAACGTACAGCTACACCCAGCCTTATACATGGGCAAAACACACAGCTACATACAGCCATACACATGGGCAAAACACACAGCTACATCCTGCCATATACATGGGCACAACGTACAGGCATATATGTACATGGCCATAACACACAGCTACTTCCTGCTATATACATGGGCATAATGTACAGCCATTTACATGGGCACAACGTACAGCTACACCCTGCCACATCCATGGGCACAACGCACAGATACACCCTGCCATATACATGGGTACAACTACACCCTGCCATATACATGGGCATAACACACAGCTGCTTCCTGCCATTTACATGGGCACAACGTACAGCTACACCCTGCCATATACATGGGCACAATGTACAGTCATATACATGGGCACAACGCACAGATACACCCTGCCATATACATTGGCACAACGTACAGCCATATGTATGGACACAACGCACAGGTACATTCTGCCATATACATGGGCATAACACACAGCTACACCCTGCCGTATACATGGGCACAACGCACAACCATATACATGGGCATAACGTACAACTACATCCTGCTATATACATGAGCATAACATGCAGCCGTATACATGGGCATAACCCACAGCTAGATGCTGTCATATACATGAGCACAACGTACAGCTACACCCTGCCATATTCATTGGCATTTCACTCAGCTACAGCCTGCCGTATACATGGGCACAACGTACAGCTACACCCCGCCGTATACATGGGCACAAGATACAGCTACACCCCGCCATATACAAGGGTGATAAATACATCTAGGGTCACCCTGCCACAAACATGGGTATCACGCACGCACGCACACACGCACGCATATACATGGGTGATGTAAATTTCTTTATGTAGAATACCCACAGGTACACACTGCCACATAATACATGACCAATATACTCTCTGATCATATGTTGTATGTGTGTACACAGCTTCCTCAATAATGTGTGAAGTTTGGATAAATACTTTCCTCACATAATAACCTCATCATTTCTAATCTTGTCACTTCCTCCATCTGGCAAATTCTCCTTCATTTACCCTTCCCTATCTATCAGCACACACTACTCTTGTATAAACTCATAGTTTCTGTGAGTAACTCACTGCTTCTTACACCAGATCACTGATAATAGTACACATAGAACACTTACATACATATTCACATACAGCTACATACTACGTGTGTGATCATATATGTACACACTCCACATTTGCAGTACATTCACTACTACATTTCATGTATATACTTCTCCTTACACATCTTCCTGTTTTATATGTACACATATTGCACGTACTGCTCATGTAACATGCACAATGTTTATAGTATGTCTGCTCTCTGCTTACTAATACACGTGATAAAAGAACACGGGGTTGATACTACGCATGTAACACACACAATTATACTCTCTCTGCTGATATCAGATTTGTATCAAAACACAATCATACATCATACTCTCACTGCTAATATATTTGTATCACAACACAATAGTGGCAGCGAATTTATTATTAATGGCCGTTGGCCTCAATAGGGAAATTTAAAAGAAGAGCATAAGGAAGTCCAGGTTTTATAGGAAACGTTGGGATTTTTGTATGAACTCAGCCATCCATCCCTGTTTCCATGTTCCCTTTTCATAAAAACATAACATCTTATCACCTTTCATGTATTTCTTTACCCGCTCTGGGTTTGTGACATCACAATGTATATATAACACAATCACACTGCTACATGTTCCTTAATAGTGTGAATAGCTCACTGAACACATTTTATATGTTGTTTCATACCTAGAGAAAAGTAAATGTTTAGTAACAATCATTGTCAATTAAGAATACATATATATAGCACAGTGTGCCCCATACCACATGGTTGGGTATGTTACAAGATCACTCATTTGGAAAGTGAAAGTTCTTATAATCGAGGGCTTTTTATAAATACACCAAAAAACATACTACAGACTTATCGAACTGTTCAGTGTTACACGTGGTGACAGGATCTGACACGTATGTTAATTGACTGCTCGATTGTATATCTGTTTTGTGTTTTCTGCCTTTGTACATATTCCTCACCAACACATTACATGCAGTGTTCAACCCAGACATTTTTTTAAGCTGCATGTAAAGACAACTCTTTAGTAACAACCCAAAAACAGCCGGGTGATCACTGCAAAGTGCCAGGTGGTGCCCCAGATAAAAGCGGCTGGGAAGATCACTGACATGATACACACATAGAAAAACACTACATATGGTTTATATATTTTAATTCTCACAAGCAGTCGTTAATTCAGTACATGTCATACCACGTGTGCCGTGACAGAATGATTTTTACGTATGTGATCTGTTGTGAGTGTGTCTGAAGCACCCATTGCTGACATGTATACTGTGTTATAAATGTGTGCTTTCTATGACATAAAATTATTGATTTGGGTAATATTTATGCACTGTATGTTATACACATCATGGCAGTCTTTACTGGTAAATGAGTATATATTATATATATGTAAAACCACAAACACATATTAGTTGGCATTAAGTAGGTGATAAAATTTGGATATGTTTGCATAGTGCTACCTGACTAAAGCTGGATACAGACACTGTTTGCATATTGAAGTGGAATTTCAAGTTCATACAACACACTTTAGAAGGAACTTAATTGGTACAGTCATAAAAAAAAAACCTTAGTTCCCTTTTTTTTTTTTGCTATACTCCATGTTCTTCCCTAAATTAATTTACTGGATTGGAACACACAACAAACTGTCTTCCCAGCTGTTGTTGCCATAGGTATCCAGACCCGTCCCCTATAGTTTGTTCCTACTTTCTTGTCGGCAAAATAATTAGTTGTATTAAAATATATAGTTTCCAGAGATGGAGACTTTAGCCTGCCCCTGTACAAAGCATTGGTCAGACCACATCTGGAATATGCAGTCCAGTTTTGGGCACCAGTTCACAAAAAGGACATTGTGGAATTGGAGAGAGTGCAGAGAAGGGCAACTAAACTAATAAAAGGAATGGAGGAGCCCTTGAGGGTGAATATTGGTGAATTGAGACTTTTGAGTGTGAATATAATGTCTATATTGATTATTTTTCTATAGTAAGGTTATTCCAAAGGACAAGGCAGAAATTTTTGCATCTGGAGAAAAAAAAGTTTACTGTCTATGTACAGAAGTTAATCTTTACATTACGGGAACTAGTTTTTGCATGTTCAATTGATTGTTTTACAATCAACACTGGATGTATTTCTATAGCACAGAATATACCTGGGTGTTCAGGTTTAGAAGCAATACCACGATAAACTGTTCATCCAGGGGATATTTTATTGCTTTAGCAGATTAAGAAGCATTTTTTTAATTCCTCCACATTTGCTGCAGACAAAAATATGCTGCTTTTAAAATGAATATTTCATGTTTCCCCTTTTGATTGAATTCTATCGCTCTGTCTTTTTTAACAAGATAGACAGTTGCCATGGTCTGTGTTTTAAACCTGTTATTTGGCATTTATTGTTCTGATAGATGTGCAGTGCAACAACCCTATTAGTACAATACTTTTAGTATAAGTGGTGTGTATGTTGCTCATCAGGTTATTCCTGCCTAATGTAAATTGCTTTGGTGTGTTCTTTGTTTCATCTGAGATGGAAAGATTACAGCCAGCACCTCCAGAGCTCAAATGTCTGTAATTGTGTAGATGCATTTAGTAGACTCTTACAAAACTGAAATGCAAATCTAACAGATGAAGTTTGTTTGAGCTACAGGAAGTGTGGTTATAGTGATTCTTTATATGTATGGAGGAAAGTACTCGGTAGAAGAGACAAACTCTACTGCTCCTGAGCAAGAACAAAGGCCTGAACACATTAGTCAATGGTACAGGTCTGCTTTACTACACCTACCTATAGATTTTAAGAGAGAGTAATTTCACAGTAAATAGTTTTATAGCTTAGTTACATATTGATATGCAGTGGTTGTCATTTTTGTGGTAATGTGTTTTGTTTATTGCGAGCATACGGAGCTTTTTGTATGTAAGCATGCAATGGTGCTAAAACCGTGGGCCAGGACCTCAGATGGGATTGCACAGTGTTTTTTGTGGTGCCCATATTGTTAGTAACTGTATTCTTTAAACATAGTTTTGAAAACGCATTTATTTATATTTTTCTTATTATCTATTATCTATATTATCTATGTTAGTATACTGTAAAGTGCTCAACTCAGAAATTTGTTTTAAGCCGGGTGGGAAGAAATTGTAGCTGGATGGCAGCCCCTGTATTGTGACCAAACTTTTTAGTAACCACCAAAAAACAGCCAGGTGGTTGCTGAAATGTGCCGGGTGGTGCCCCGAGCTAAAATGGGCTGTGGAGAACACCATGTATTTATATAGTGCCAACTTATAATACAGCGCTGTACATTAAATAGAGGTTGCAAATGACTGACATAAATTGATGACATAAGAAGAGGAAAGGACCCTGTTTAAAAGATTAAAGTCTACAAATCTAAGATTTTGATGTCTGAAAACAACTGCAGCAGGTAGAGACTTGATGGGAGAAAAAAATATTCTCATTTTGTGCCCTAGGTATTTTAAAAGCCTGTTCAGTCAAAGTTAAACAAAGTGGCTGCTTATTGTGAGGGTTATGACTTCTTCTGACCTTCAATTTTAAGTTTAACAATAAATTTAGTTGATTTGGATCTGTACTTTATTTAATCATGCACCAAGGTGTCTTTTGTACAAGTAAAAATTGCATTATGAGTACAGGCATAATGGCACCCTTTGCATTTTCAACCTCCCAGAAGCCTTTCTGTCTTTCTGGAATACTTTTCTGATGGGTTGACATCGGTGCAGTATTGAGTCACTAATGTTATATATAGGTGAGGATTTCTACCACTAGCGCTGCATACATATTCCAGGTCTGTGACACCAATTTTAAAGTAAAATAGGCAGCCAGCATTTTGGAAAGGGCACTAATGGCAACCCCCATATTTTGTCTTAAGACAGTTGTACTTTAAACCATTCTAATACTTTGCAGAACTAACATTTTACTGGGGTTAACTTTTCTGTACCTTCTTGGCATGGAAACATACTTTCCAGGTCTTAGAGAACCCCCTGCTATAATTACTATATCCACCAATCAAAGTAAACTAGCTTGGTGGTCAGTAAGAAGAATTCATCTTTGGGAAGAATAAAACCCCTACAAATAGCCAAAAAAGATCATTGGTGTCAGTGGTAACTAACCTGAGAGGTACAAATTGCTTATTCCTCAAATAGCTCTTTGCAAACCTTCTACTTTTTGCTTTCAGATTTTTAACACCTTGACAGCCAAGATTTCTATAAATTATAGTAGTTGAAACTCTTGAATTCTACCTTCTTTTCTCTTTTTTATATAGCAAGTTATCTTGGGGAGCTTTTAAGTGGCCTTATTTCTTCCAAGGACTCTCCCAGGCTCTCCTTGTCGGGGTATCCAAGACAAAAAAGGGTGCAGAATGCTGAGTGCAGAGATTCTGCAGAAAACAGAGTAACAGAGAAAATCTGTTACTACTTTAGCACAATGTGAGCACTTCATATTCTCTGCTGTCATATCCTGGCCCGGAGAGAAGCAGATCAAAGATGCTTTGTCTTCTCAGGAGGGCCATCTAACAGATCCATGCTGTCTCTTCTTTAAATAGCCTGGCACTGCATCATGTCACTTAGGATGGCTTCTCTGCCTTTTTCTGGTAACCAAAAACAATTATCCAAAATGTTTAACGCAATACCCGTACCAATAAGGTACAGTACAGTTTTCTACTTCCCACCTTTGTACTGTACAACACTTTAGTAATAGTCACTTTAAAAGTCACTTCATGTTCCCATATGTAAAAGTATTTGCCCCTAGACACCACCTATCATATTGGGTTTCTTTCCATACTCCACAGTGAAAGTAATAAATTGAGGACTCTCCTTCACATTGGCTCTAAAAGCTGTAGAAGTTTTGGAACATTGCATTTGAACACATTTGGTTGTTGCACACATTTTTTTTTTTTTGTGTGTTTTTTTTTCCAGACATATTTGAAAAATTTTCAAATTTTGTTTGAAAACGCACAATTCCTTTTTTTTATAAGCTAAACTTCCATGATTGACTAAAATTCAGCTAAACTTTTTCATTGAAGCACAACTCTAAATACCATTTTATAATTTACTGCCTTACTTATTACCACATAGAATGTTTTGGTATTCTGGTGGCACTTATAATCTTTTCTTCTGTTCAATTCTTTTAAATTAAATATAGTTATGATTGGAATCAGCTTTGAGTTATTATTATCTTAATATGGAAAGAAGTATTTTATATATTCCACTTTTAGTATTGTTGGCTTTCTGCTTCACTCTTCACTTTTTAACCTTTTCCTATCTTAGGTTCACTTTTATGAGGCTTTTGAAGGGGCTATGCAAGTCATGTTCGATGGGTGGCTGTCATAGCGCTATATTATTTTTATATCCGATAAGGATACAGTACTTCTAAAACCTGGAATATCGGTTGGGATGGGCTGCTTTTTTTTTTTTTTTTCACCATACATGTTAAAAGTAAAATTCTGTTTTAGTTGAAAAATCCATCAGCCCACCCTCCATATCTTTCCTAACCTAGAAACTCTTCACCTAGATACTTGCTTACCTCTCTCTGACATCTGCAATCTCCTTTATAAAAGTCTTTAGCCTCATGTGAAGACTTGGGTCTGTAATCCAACAAAAGTGATTTTTGGAGTATGACCCCATTATTCTGTGAGGATAAACACCGGTGGAGGCCACATTGTCATTAAAAGGACATCAATTGTCTGATAAGGTTTGTCTGGGCTTTTCATGTCTTGTAACATTGGTAATAACACAGAGCATAAAATGTATAAATTCTGTTCCATCTCTCTGTAATGGTGTGGGTGAAAATCAGACTTTAGCTGCGGTGATCCCTTGGGCCTATTTAAATTGTATGGAGTCTGCGCGGCGAAGAACGTCATTGTGTGAATGGAGTAGCGTTCTTATCAAGAAAATTGTACGTTACTTTATAAACAATTTATACATCACAATTGTGGCTTTTTTCATTGATAGTTTCATTAAGCATGCGCAGCCAGAATCGTGGGAAGCCAATCGCTATCTGCCTCTCCTTACCCTTTTAAGTATTGACCTCCCCCAAGGTGCCTTTGCATGCTTTCCAGGTTTGGCGGGGTTTAAGCCTTATACTTATGTTGTCTTTGACTTGACTCATTTCTTTCCAGGGCTGGCTTCAGATGAAGATGACGGGTCACCGATAGACCTGGGTCGGGCACAAGGTTCACAGCCTGAGCAAAGCTCAATAGAGAAAATGGTGTCAGATCAAAGCACCAGCAAAGCAGACGATCCTAAAGGTAATGTTTCACCTCGTGTGAGAGACCGCGAGACTTCAAAAATCATCCAGGTGTTTCAGATTTATAAACCTATTTTGATGATTAGCTTCTATTGCCAACATGTTTTAAAATATGCTTCTGGAAAAGGTTGAGCATGCTATTCCCTCCATGATGGTGCTGTGACCTTATTAGTCAGTTTCCAGGACATAAATGTGATTTAACCAGGTTGGCAGGGCAGAGTAGAAAAGGGAGATACCATGGGCGTTTGGAACGATTTTCCCCTACATTGCTGTTATTTTAAAGCTTAACAAGCAAATATTAAAAGCAATACAGAATATATAAAAAAATGATTATATATATATATATATATATATATATATACATACATACATACACACATATATATTTATTTATTTATTTTATACATACATACCCTCCACAGCAATGGGCATGTACTAGAAGCCAGTAAGGTTTTGTAAGAATGCAACATCCAGGTAATGAACATGCTGGGAGTAGAGAGTTTGCATCTCTTCTTTCATTGACCAGTTGGCAAGCTCAGGGTATGTCTTTATCCTGTAACAAATGTCTTGACTGGATTACAAGACTGGCTGCTGAGAGTGACCTATCCAGAGTTGGGTAAACTGTTTGCCTCAAAATATCTATCATTCTATGCATCAGGGTAAAAATACAGCAGCCCTCTTCACATATGAGTAGATGCATCCAAACCACTTTAAAAATGACATAATTGAGAATGTGTCTTAAGCCCCTCATTACATCTGACAAACAAAACTCATGGGTCTGTCAGCCGCAATGATTTCTGATTGATTACAGAATTGTAAAAAGTGCACTTCATGGAAAAGATTTGCTACTATTTTGCAGATAGCGTAGCCAGCACGGGAAACTTGGACAAAAGGTTGGGAAACTATACACATGGGGTAGTAAACTAAACACTCTGTTTTTTATAGTGTTTTTTATAGTTTTTTGTAGTTTATATTGTCAAAGTTTTTTTTTTCTTTAAATATTTTGATGCGTTGGAACCTCAATTGAGGTTCCTATTAGGGAGTTTTTCATTCATTCATTTGAGTCATCAAATGAAACACTTTTCCGCCCATTAAAGGTCATAAAGTCCGATATGGTTGGATTAAACAGATACCTTGGGGAGGATTGGATATCGAAATCATAAAAATTGTAAGCCCGTCATATCCTCTTCTACCACCAGCAAACCTTTGTATTTATATCCCTTCTGCTGTTGGGAATACTTGTATCTATGTGAAATCATGTGAATACTTAGTTGCCTAGTGTCTGTTTTTTTTATAGAGGTGTTGTCCTGGTTTTACTCGTTTTGTTTCTCTTCATTAAGTGATGGTAATTCCTGTTACCCCCTTAAGTTATACTGCTCATTCTTTGATGGTCTTGGAAGATTTTATTATGCTGAGTTACAATAATTTTGTTCTGGTCAAGTTTTGGCCATCAGATCATAGTCTATCCAAATGGTGTTTTGTCCTTTTTTTGTTTTGTAAGGTTTATGCTGGTCCTGGTGACTTCTCCAGCTTTGTCAAAGGTGCGCCTCCCCCCTTCTTTTTGCTGGCTTTCGGGTTTTCTTGCTTAGTTACTTTAGTGTATGAGTGTACAACACACTTTGGCTTGGTTTTGGGATTTTGATGTCCTGTCCTCCAGATGGCTGCTTTCAGAGTTCTCTCCCTAAATGGTAAAAAGGGAGAGAATATACATACAAAAATTCTATTTCTTGAAGTCCTTTTGATCAACTTAATTCCCCTCTTTTTTGCATTTTGCTAGGAGGAGCTTATCCTCAAAGTTTGTTACAAATGTCAACTCTACCCAGTTTAATTGAAAAGTATGTTTTTTTGTTTTGCTCTTCAGTGGACCCCAAGAAAGAATTTTGCTTTAAGTATTTTGCTACAGTAGGGATTGGTTAGTGTCCTCCCTCAGTTTTTGTTTCCTAAAGTAAGCTGATAGGGAAGCTTAATTTAACTTGTAGGTATGATCTACACAGGAGAAGAGTGTTGATAGAAATAAGGTAGAGCTTTATATTAACAAGATTTCCCTTCCTTCCTGTTTTGGCGAACAATTTTTTAGATTCATTTTTTTTTATCACAATGAACTATAATATTGTGACAGAGCTTCTAACATGTCTACGATCTAAAAGGTATATTTATTATAGGTTTTATGGTTGGCAGAAATATTTAGAATACTCGTAGTAAATAGGTCTTTAGACTGAGGATAGAAACACAGCTTCACTGTTCTTCCCCAGTGCTTTTGTTTTAATCTGGTTGGGGGGAAGCTATAGCCGGTCGTGTTTTATTGTTGTTGGTTTCATAGGTATCCAGTAACAACTATATTGTGACTTTCATCAGCCCTCTTCCAACTTTGTAATGCTCTCCCCCTTTTTATTCACCATTTGTTGTAGGAAACTTATATAAAAGCCAGGAGCTTGTCTGTTATACTCCGAGAAGATGGGGAGTGTAAAGGATGGAAAGTATAAATCACTGACTGCTTTCTCTACAGAAAGCCTAGCATAAATATTTGTCTGATGACATCCGGGGGCCACTGAATAGTGCCAGGCGGTGTGCCCAGCTGAAAAGGGCAGGGGAGAACAATGAACTTTTTGATGCAGTTTTTTCCTCCAATACATTTTCTATTGAAAGCAATGCACACTGCAAAAAATGGAAAGCGTATTGGGCAAAAACATAAGGGTGTGTCTTCAACCCACGTAAAAACATAAAATCTACATTAACCCTTAAGTGATGCTAATCGTGTTCATTCAGTAATTAATTTTGTGGTTCTGCCAGGCCAAGGTTCCATTTCCTGTGAGCTGTGTGGAGCGTGCTTCGAGACCCGGAAGGGCTTGTCCAGCCATGCACGCTCCCACCTTCGACAACTTGGAATTCCAGGGTCAGAAACCAGTGGTGCTCCTATTGATCTGCTGAAAGAGCTAGCCAAACAAGGCAAGCTTCCAAATGATGAGAGCTCATTGGGGGCCAAGAAGGTGGGCAGTCCCCAGCAAGAATCCACCAAATGCCAGTGGGGGGATGAGGACGGGCCTCTGAATCTGAGTGAGTGGAGTTGGGAGGCCACTAGTGCCAAGGGGGTGGGCACAGCAGGGCTCTTTAGGAATTTTGTGGAGGTAGAGGCAGGCATATGCTGTAATTACCAGCCTGTCTCACTCTTTTTTCCTTGTCTCCACATTCTCCCCTCATCTGTCTGTCTCCTCATTATTTTACCATTTCTATTTCTGTCTTCACTAACACCTTATAATTTTCTTTTAATTTTTATTGTGTGTGTATATATATTTTTTTTCATCTTGTCGTTTTTCATCATTTCATTTCATTCCCTTTTGTTTTATGTTTTTTTTTTTTTTCCCCTCCCTCTTCATCTTACAGGTGTGGAAGGAGAACCAAACCGAGAAAATGACTGTCAGTTTTGTGGTGCATGGTTTGAGACCCGAAAGGGCCTGTCTAGCCATTGTAGCGCTCACATGCGCCACATGGGAATCAATGATCCAGAATCAAAGGGTAACCCAATTGCTACACTACAATCTCTTATACAAAACGAGGATTTCAAGAAACGATTATCCGGGCAGACAGCAATTGACATTGACTCTCTCGCCAAAACTCCTAGCAATAGCAACTCCAATGATACAGAGCATAACAGTAGTTCAAACAGCAAAGAAACGGTTAGTTTCACCAAGCCAACAGAAAGCACAAACAAGGCAAGCAACAATGCCTCTGCAAACCTGTCTGAAAGTGGCTCCCGTTCAGTGCCTGCAGAGAGTGCCCTTAAATTAGTGGACAGTGCAGGGCCTATAGAAACTTCTGCACATTTCAAATCCCCTAGCGGGTCAGGAAACGGCACACAAATCAAAATAGTTGAAGCTGGTGCTCCACGTGTCCTCTCTCCTGAGGCCGGTGCTTACTCAAAATTAGCCGAAGCTGGCAGTTCCCAAGTAAAGCCAGAGGCTGGTCGTGGCCATGGTAAGCTGGAACCTGGTAACCAGCCAAAGCCTTCGATAGGAGGCCTAGCTCACCCCAGACCGCCACCTACTAGCACACCACCTACCAAAAAAATGAAGACTTCTCCATCTTGTAAATCTAACCTGGAATCTTACTGGGCTCAGAAAAATGCCTCTACTCCGCTTAATCTTTGTGAGTATTTATTGTACAGTTTTGGAGCATAAAAAATTTCCGTGCATGTTTTTTTATTTTTTTTTTTTAATTGGTAAACCTGAGGATCCTTTTAATTATAATTCCCCTTATGGTGGATGCTTTTTTAGCATAAAGTTCATCAAAGGTCATATCACCAAGGGGTAACAGATTAATAAATGTGTCGTTCCAGGGTTTACTGATTTTTAATGTTATTTATAATGGCCTACTGTGCTAAGTAAAATAAAGCAGCACAAGGTTGTAGGTTTTGTTAATTCTGCCATTATTTTTATTCGTACTTGCTGTTTGATAACCCAGAAATGAGTGGACCACCTGTTTATATCCCTGGTCTATTATACTAAACATTTTGCTTTACATAAAAGCATAAAAAGTTACATGAAAAATCTAGTTCCTTGTTTATGCCACTGTAGATAAACAAAAGGCAGAATATGTTAATGGAAACTAATAAAGGAAATATTTATAAATTAGGCTGACCTCTCCTGCATAACTGGAAGGTAGGTCCTCAGCTGAGGGCGGCACTGACAGAGAGTTTTAAACAATAAATGTGAAGGTAAATGTTAATAAACTGCCATCATTGCCACATACCTTCCATTTAATATCACATTACTCTATTACTACTTCATTTGGAATTTGGGAATAATTTGGAACATGTGAAAATGAGGGAACAGCTTATGTGTGGCATTACTGATTTGAGATGCTTGACCCTACAATCGCCAAGCTCTCTAATACAAGGAGAAGAGTCCTCAGCACTTTGTAAGCTTACACCGATCGTAGTAGTAGGGTAAGAAAATAAGGAGAGTGCATGCGGCCGGTGGGTCTGACAACACCAAGTTTCTTTTATCTTGAAGTGAATCGGTTGAGGTGGGTAATTTATAAATGGCATTTTTAATGGTGCTAGATTGTTCTGTTTAAGTAGCCCCTTTGGTTTGCAATTTTTTTTAAAAAATCACTATTTCATCTAGCAAGATTGTAAGTTATAATTCTGCACTGCAGGTTTGAATTGCTAACATGCACTTTTCCACCTACAGAGGTAACGTAACCTAAGTGGTTTTAGTTACCCATACGTTCCAACATTTTTTTTTTTATAATTAAAATTTGGGATAAGAACTTTTTTTGCACAACCCCTACATGAGTTACACATCCTCAGCTGTGCATAATAAAAATAATGGCAGAAGACATAGCATATTGTTTTAAATAGTCATGAAAGGACCAGTAAATCCACACGAAATCACTAGAACATTCATACCTGCCCATGTATAGTAAAGCTAAACTCCAGGCAAAACAATAAATACACAGATGTAAACATGAGCTGTTTTTTTGTTAGGGGTGGCTGGGAGTTGTACAACTTTACTTGATAGCACTTCCCTGTCTAGCAGATGAGAACAGTCTGATCTTTCTGTGCTGCAGGTCTTTTTTTGGGAATTTAAGGCAATCCCCAAATAATTAACCTCTGTTACTTTGCTCTCTCCTATCAGTAGTAAGCACTGCAGCCCAAGAAGTAGCCTCCCTGTGCTGCATTTCCCTCCCTCTATAAATAATTGATTTATTCATGAAGATATCATGAATATGAGCTCCATAATTTATGTATTTTTATTTGCCTGAAGTTTAACTTTATGATTTGGGCCCAATTTTTAGTGCAAACAGATTATAATAGCTATCGTTTTTTTTGGTAGAAAATCAGTAATTGATATCAAGGCTCTGGTTGCTAAGGATAACCACTCCTTTCCCAGGAAATTAAGCCCTCTTTTCTGTAACTTGCTATTTCAGCATTAACAAGCTCACCGTATTTGTTTTGGCAATAGGAATGGTGTAGCAGTATGTAGGAAGTCTCCTCAAATTGAGATATTTGGCTTCCTTTTAGTTCTAATAAGATTCTGAAATGGCTTTAAATAAATCCAGCAATCTTATTAAATCACTGCTATTGAAATTATTTATAAAGTAGATTTACTGGACTTTCATGCATTGCTTGTTTGGAGTATTGTTTTTGGTTTGTGCATGTATTGTGTATGTGGAAAATTTGTGTTTTATCATTATTTTCTCTACAGACTCAACTGTTAACATTTGCTCATACTAATATGCTCCTTTCTTCAACTAATATCCTCATTGCTTGCTCAAACAATTAAAATAACTTTTTTTTTCTGAGGGGCTGTCCTTTGTACCTTTTACCCCCAGCTATATCAATCATTTTATAGACACCTGGTAAATCTTTCAGGTGCAAGCTTGGTGGTAATATTTCTGAAAGCTTGGCCCCAGAAGTGGAATAGCGGGATGTGGCGTGTTTGCTTAGTGTTGTGGGTGGCATTTTAGGTCTGATGTATGAAAAGTATACCTACAAAAGAATTCCCTTTGTTATAATTTTCAGCTATGCCCTGCAGTATTGGCAGTTCTAAAAGGCTAAAAAAACAAACAGTAAAAAAAAAAGTGGTAGGGCTGCTCCTTTGTCAAACAGATGCTTCATTAAAAAGAAAAAAAAAAAAATTAGGTTGCATGATGGTCAACATTGGAGTAGCGAAGAGACTGGCGAGGAGAGTATTTTTTTTTTTTTTTTCTTATCAGGTTCCACAGGATCCTGGTTAAGAAAAAGAAACCCTGATTGTTAATAATAATAAGATTGATAATCTTATTTGTCTCAGAGGAAAATCTAGCATCTGTACAGTGGTCCCCCAATGTTGTTCTTCAAGCCAACTTGGCGTTCACAACTGCTGTAAACGGCGCTATGGAGGCATACACAGCGAAGTACCACACACTCATCCTCACCCCTTCCTTCTTGATTAAACAGAAAAGTGTCCTGTGACAAAAATCTAACGTGTACAGCAGTGTTCAACCCAGAATTTTTTTTTTTTTTAAAGCTGGCTGGGTAAAAATTATAGGTGATGAAAGCCACTATATTGTGACCCAACTCTTCAGTAGCTACCCAAAAACAGCCGGGTGGTCACTGAAAAGTTCCTGGTGGTGCGGGTGGCTAAAAAGACTTGGGGAGAACACTGTACATTTTTATATATAGATATATAATGGAGATAAACAGAGAAGGATCAATGTACTCCACAATAGCAGAGCAGATATAACTTTGGGTCTCTCCATGAAGGAGGAAGAAAAGCCACCCTAAAACCGTGGTGTTTTGCAGCCACCACATCTTAGGACTAGTGAGACGCAATATATTAAAATTGTTTTGGAATTAAGGTATACTTTTAAAATGACCAAACTCACATACATCCCCACCATCCTAAATATGCAGATAAACCACCACTAAAGGGATGCGAAACCAGAGAATGAAATCAGTAACAGCTGGATCCTGAAGCTTTCTGTAATGGGAGGGGGGGAATTAATTTTAGCTACATTCTGGCTATACACTGGTCAATAAATCCAAAAGATTTACCATTAAGTTTGATTTAAAGGATTCCAAGCAATGATTGTCACTTGGAATTGCCATTATTTGCCTGATCAAGGTTGCTTATCTAGCTTTGACCACTTGTGAAGAAAAGGAGTTTTCCCACTTTTAGAGGTCGGGGGGGGGATGACGTTGATTGGTCATGGAATAGAACCGGTTAGTGGACCAATGACCAATATCTAGAAGGTACTGCATGCACCACTACTTTATTCTTCCAGACGTGCAAAGCTGTCCAAGTGTAAGGCTTACAATTGGTATTATCCATTTGTATTATGTTTTACGTGAGTTCAGTTGGATAAATAGATCCATTATTATAAAGCAAATCTAGGATCAAGGAGGTATGTTTCTCCTTGACGGCCTGGATTTTTTTCCAGCCTTTAGTTAGAAATTATTCTGTTATTCTGTTCAGTTATTCTGTTCAGGTTCTGCTGCTTGAAAAAAAGTCAGAATAATTGGTCATATATTGAGCAATCTTTTAGCTTGGTGTTTCTCTACAAAAAATGTCCAGGTCTTATAGAACAATAATAAAAATATCCACAGCTTACAGTATATTGGCATGGTGGTCAGTGGCACAAATGCCTATTTTGTTGATGGCCAGTGGAGAGAATGTCACTCCTACAGATATTAGACCAAATAGATATTGGTGTCAGGTATACTGACCTATAAGGCATAATTTGCTCAAGGAACCCCCCAGAATCCTCTGAAGGAACCGTATGGTTTATTGGAACTCTGGTTGAGAAATGCACCTAGATTATCTATGATAGGTTTGTCAGTGGGGAAGTGGCTGTGGAATCTGTAGGAATGTCTGCAGGAATCTGTCTTTAGGAATGCTGTAGCTGAAGTTTATTTAAAGGCCAGGTTTTATACTTCAGTGATGTGGTTGTTTAAGGAATTAACTTAATTGCTGGTTTCCTAAATCAATCTGAGCCCCCAGTTGTAGAGGAGGTCCAGCAGATCTCCTAAATATTCCAAAGCCATTACAAGTGATTTGTGACACTTTAGATATCTATAGGTCATGCTAAAAGTATCACTTACAGCTGGACATACTATAAGATATGAAAATGTTTTTTAAAATGATGTTTAGGTATCCACCCAACAACTGGGTTTTGGTGGAATTACCTTGAAGTCCATATCTTTTGTTCTAGCTAGTAGGCAACTTTGGTCATCTTGGGTCTTTCAGTTGGTGGACATAGCATGAATGCTTTCTTCTTCTGATTTATTATTGACTGATTTAAAACTGAAAATCATACTCTTCTCTACATGTGATTTCTCTGCTCCGCTTTGCCTTGCATGGCCTTATTATAGATCACCTCGGCTGTGCTCTTCTCTCTGCATTGCTTCCTTGATGCGCTTGCACGCAATTTTGCTTTTTCATCAATTTATTAAAGGTCCTGTGCACTGTTCTCCAGTATGTACAAATTTTTTTTTTTACAGATGCAGGCAGAATAGAACTTTAAAGTGAACCTGTCTTTTTTTTTTTTTTTTTTTTTTAATAGTCTAAAATAAAATTACTTTCTGAAGTTTGGAACCACAATGTGTTTTATTATCTTTGTTGTCCAGAAAACCTCTGTGCACTTTTATGATTTGCTTTCACTTTGTTACAGAAGCCTGCCGTCTGATCTTGCCCACCTTCCATTCATCAGTCTCTTAGAGTACTTCAGTGGCTGTTATAGGTGCCTATTTGGGTGCTGGCTTTTGGAAGTTGGGCCTAGCCCGGGTGAAGGGGAGTCCAGTCCTTTATATCAAAGTGCAAATAAATTTGGAGCACAGAGGTTTTTGTATTGGTAATAAAGATAATTGCAATCATGCAGGGCTTATTTTTCCCAAATAGCTGTCAGGTTCACTTTAATTTTTATTAATCAATATTTCAACATTGTATGGGTTGGTGGCAGCAGATATGCCAAATGTCTGCACTAACTTGCTGTGGCATTCTTACAGCTTGCTGGTTATTGATTTCTACAGTGAGTGCATGTTTGGGTACAACTGCCAATTTGTGTCTAGTCATTGGCCAATTTATTAGTAGAATGGCTGACAGGTTTACTTTAATTTTGATCACTAAATAATTCAACGTTTTATGGTTTGTGTATACGGTTATAGCAGCAGAGTTGCCACATGGCTGCACAAACTTGCTGTGGCATCTATTATTTCTACATTACAAAATCCTGATTTTTTTTTCCTAATTTGAATTTTTATGTTTTTCTTGATTGGCTACATATCTTTACTTTGCCTCTGTGAAGTCCCATTCCTACATTACAAAATCCTGATTTTTTTTTTTTTCCTAATTTGAATTTGTATGTTTGTCTTGATTAGCTACATACCTTTACTTTGCCTCTGTGAAGTTCTATTCCTCCGATAGTCCTATTCCTCTCTGCAGACTGGAGCAGGTCTACAGGTAGGAAGTGAAAATATCCTGAGGAGTTTAAATTTACAGGGGCAAAGTGAAGGCATAAAGATAATCCCGTTTCAGAGAACATACAAATACTCTCATTTATGGGCAAAGCTTAACATGGAATAAATTATTTGGCAAATATAAGATCATCTTGAGGCTTTGGTGGACAAGCTAATCAATTACAGGCACCTATTAATGCCTATTCTTAGATATCTATTTTTTTTTTTTTTTTTTTTTTTGAGCTTTAGAATTTATAACCTGTTGACCTTAATGGTGTATTACAGACGCCAGTCTAAAGATATTACTCAACGGCTACTTGTACATATACATCTAAGCAAAATGTTTTCTTTGCAGATGTCTATATTAGATAAACAGAGACCAGCATGCAAACCATGAATGATCCAGAAATCTGCTGACTCTTCTCTCTAAGCAGTGGAGAATAAGTGCCTGGCAGTAACGTGGCTTGTATGTCACACTGGCTCTACATGCATTTGGCACCCTGCACAAGGACTTATCCTGCAGAAAGATAATAATACAATTAGACCTGGTATTGTGTTGAGAATGTCCAATATTTTAGGTTTGCAGTCAGACTACCCAATGAGAAGTTTGGAAGGCACCAGCCTCAGCATCTTTCTTAGCCATACATCTCTGTACAACGTAGAGAAAATAAGGACCACTTGCACCTAAAAATATTAGGAAGTAGAATACAAGGTTAAAGCACAACTAAAGTTTCACTTTTAGGAATCTACGATCAGGCAGGTCATTATTGTACAAAAGGACAGGCAGTGTTCCTTCTGCAATAATCCCTCCTACCTGCCTGATCGCTGAGGATTTCTGTAAAACAAAAAAAAATCTGAGCTGCGCATGTGCAGCGTCCACTTTGGTTGCCAGGATTCCAGCGGAAATGAATGAACTCCCACAAGCCTGTGCAGGAGTTACGTTATCCCAACCAATCAAGATGGCAAAGATCGCAAGAAAGAGGATGATGGCGGTGCCCTGCGAGGGAACGGGAACAGGTAATTAATGCAGGAAGTAGTTCTTTAAGGCATATTTCAAGGTATTTGCAGTTTATAAAAGAAAATGTTGGCCAAATGTGAATATCTACAATGCATATCAAGTTGTGTTATTGTGTATTTCCAGACAATGTGTACAGAAACATGCAGTCACTGTAGAAATTAAATCAAGTTCAGTGCAGTCATTGTGTTATTTGCACACCATGTACACACACCCTTGTACTGGGTCTCATTTTATTAAAACTAGAGCAGAGAAGTTAGAAATCTAAAGACAGCCATTTTGTTTGTCGTCCACTCCTTCAGCCCCAAGTTCGGAAGTAGTCCGCTGCGAGTTCTGCGGCGAGTTCTTTGAAAACAGAAAGGGCCTGTCAAGCCACGCACGGTCCCACCTGCGCCAGATGGGAGTCACGGAGTGGCATGTCAACGGGTCACCCATCGACACCCTGCGGGAGATCTTGGCCAGTGGGACCTGTCCCAGAACAGGCACCAGAATCGGAGGCCCCAGCTCGGAGAAGTTCCTCCCACATCATCCTCCTCCTTCCCCATCTGGATCCCACCCGTACAGCGGGTTGGCTCCGGCAATGCAACACAAGCCTCATCGGCTTCCTACCTACCAGGCCAGTGAGTGGCCCTCCGAGCTCTCACCTTTAAACTTGTGTAAGTGGGCCACTGACCTGCAGCTCTTCATATGCTTGCTCATCCTTTTCATTGCTTCCCATCTTGTCTGTTTCATTCATATATTTAATTCAGACCACTCCTGGCTTTCCCAAATAACCCCTTCGTCATTCTGAATCCAGGGCCTGACTTGGCATCAGCAGTGAGTTGGTGAACTTGTGTGTGCTTGTTGTCTGAGCATTTAGTGCTGTACAGCGATTTCTGATAAACCCATGCTGCTGTATAACATTTAAGCATAAATGCTGCTTTTTATTTTTCTTCTTTTTAGCCTATTCCATGTTTCTTTAAACTACATTGAACTTGTTTGGTCAAAAATCTGTATCCTAGACATCAACAAAGGTGTTTGAGTATTTGAAAAGTTGTTAGCATTATTTGTGTATTTAACATATATGCAGAAAGGCAAAGCAACCTTTTAGATCACAATTGTATCTTAAAGGGTATAAGTCTTTATTTAATAGAAATATGTAATTGGCCCTAGGGTAAATATAGATTTTGTAGCTATTATTGAACACCTGAAAATTTTAGTTCTCCATGGACAATTTTACATATGTTTTTCACTTTCTTTTTTATTACAAGTTTTGTGATAGGAATTGCTGTAGCTTCTGAAACCGAGGATTTAGTTCTACATGTAAAAGTAATATCGCTAGACGATTGTATACTGATAGGTCTCCCTAGTCTACAAAGATGGCTGCCTCCTCAGCCATTGAGTGAGGCATGGCACCAAGCTAATTTCTTTATGAAAATGCAAATTCCCAGACTTTAATACACTGACCAAAATACTTGCATTTACTAACCTAGAATTAATATGCAGGTCAGAACATTTTTCAGGAACCAAAAAAAAAAAAATACATTTGATAATTGTAGCTGCGTTTTTGTTTCATTTCAGTAACTCATTCAAGCAACAAGGATTTTTGGATTGAGCACTCTTTAATGGCAGCCTCTGTGTTTTGCATGTGATGGCCAAATCGGCCATCATGCATCTTCTAGTTGCTTGTCTTTCTGATCCATTTACTAACTGTTAATAAAACAATCAGTAAATGGATCATTCTGTAACCTTGGCGCACCTATTTTTTTGCCTGCACAGGCAGATTGTCATTTTTCAGAAATGATAACCTAGGACTCTTTAAAAGTATATGGCTGGCAACTCCCCAACAACAAACTGCACTGCCGGTTACTGTATTTGCACGCAGCAACTTAGCACATTTGAAACCTTTGCTGCGTGCAGAAAGAATTGATTCCAACTTCTCTCATTCACATGAGTTGAAGATCGCAGTTTTACTGGCAAAAGAACGCTGTGGCTCACAGCAGTTCAAAAAATGGCCTTTGATTTTTACTCATTAGAAATATAGGTAGTGCCTCCCAAATGCTTTTTATTTATTGCTACCCATTGTACTTTATTACTGGTTGCAGTGTTGTGTTACTAAACGAGACAACGTGTACTTTTTAAACCTTCCACATGTACAGTTGTACACGGTGTGTTTTTGGCAGCAAGACTATTTTATTAAAGTGAAATAAAGCTTTAGTTCTATGGAATGTCTTTTGATACTTTTTGCTTGCTATAATATGGCTGTGGCTTGTGATGAGAGGTAGGTGACTGTTTACTACAGTTTAGAGTCCTGAAGAGTGCAGGGTAAATTGAAGCACAGCAATTACAAGTTTTCTTTAACATTGTGGATTGTCTTGCATTGCTTTCTATGTTTTCTGTAATGTAAACATTACTTGAAAGGCTTATTCTTACATTTTGTATTGAGTAGATGTGTAGTTTGTATTGTGTTCCTTCCCATTAGTTTTGTAAGGCCATCTGTGGTACCTTTGTTTAACACTAGCCATCAGCTGTAAAACATCACCTTATTCCCAAAATGAAGTTTTTTTTTCTGTGGGCATGCTTGATGTGGTTTGTTAGACATTGAAATTTTCATCATGCATTTTTGTGTGTGATTTCTGGCCAGTTAGTCTACTAACATTTGTATGGTTTTCCCTTTTTCCTGCTTTTCTGCTTGTTTTTTTTTTTTTTTTTCATACCATTTCGGCCCCCCATTTTCGCTGTGTTATTAATAGCCATTTTCTCTGTTCTTTTAGCTTCACAGTCAGACCCTACCCGTGACATCCGCTGCGAGTTCTGCAATGAGTTCTTTGAGAACCGCAAGGGACTGTCTAGTCATGCACGTTCACATCTCCGCCAGATGGGTGTAACAGAATGGCATGTGAATGGCTCACCCATTGACACTCTGCGAGAAATCATACGCAAGAGGCGTCCAACGACACCACAGCAGCAAATTTCTAATATCAAGAAGGAACCTCAAGGGGATGACGAGCCACCCAGTCCATCACACAGACTATCACCTCTTGGTGTTGGTGCATCAGTGATGGCCCGTGATCTTCCGATTTCACCAGCTGGCCGCCCTCAAAACAGTTTTCTTTCACCTGTAGCAACGAAGAGGCCAGCACCTCACGAGCCTAGACTTACTCAGTCTGAGCCAAAGGGCTTTATGAATGCAGAGCCAAAGACTTGCAGCCAGTCTAAGCCCTATATACATGGTGAGGGTAGACCTAAAACCTTTATTGCAGAGGATGGCAGACCCAAGACCTTTATTCATATTGATGGCAAGCCAAGACCATACTTGCATAGTGGAGAGGGGAGACCTAAGACTTTTATTCATGAAGGGAGACCAAAGGGCTTTTTACCAGGTGAAAACAGACCCAAGACATTTGTACACACTGAAGGCAAGCATAAAGTCTATTTGCAAGGTGAAGCAAAGCTTAAGTCCTTTGTACATGGGGAACATAAACCTAAATTCTTTTTGCATGGTGAATCCAAAAAGTCTTTTTCTCCAGATGGAAAGCCCAAGGCATACATCCAGACAGAGCTTCCTTTCAAGGTCAAGGTGAAGGCATCTCCAGAAAAGGCAGTCACAAGCAGTAAGTAACATGATTGAAGTATGGCTTTGCTGTGTGTGTGTTTCTTTGTTTGGTAACATCTTTTTTTTCTTTCTTTTTTTTTTTCTTTTTTTTTCTCCACCAGTGGAAGCTTGCTGCGAGCTTTGTGGACTGTTCTTTGAGAATCGGAAGGCTTTAGCCAGCCATGCAAGAGCTCATCTTCGACAATTTGGTGTAACTGAATGGTGTGTCAATGGTTCACCAATTGAAACTCTACGAGAATGGATAAAGCAGAGACCTCAGAAGGCCGGTGCCTATCTCAATTACATCCAAGGACGTCCTTTCTCCAAAAAGTTTAAACGCGCTTTACAAAGTCCAAAAACGGGTCCAGAGAAGGACAGCCCACTCACTGCCCCTGGGAGGATGGTTGAGAAAGAACATAGCGCTGCAACACCAATGTTAACGACTGAAAAACCAGCTGAGCTACAAGGACAAAGTAAGTGTAGGACACAAGATAGAATTGATGTTATAATGGCTTGTATATGTTACTTGGGAATTTTATGATGTCTAAATTGTATCTGAATATCAACAGAAGTTGAGCGTCGTCATCCTAAGGCACCTGAGGTTCTATCTGCTCGGGAAGATACGGTCTCTGAACCACTAGCCAAAAGTGAGGAACCACGACCACCTGTAAGAGCTCGTCCAGTGCCTTCTTTGGTACCAAGACCTCCCCAGACATCATTAGTGAAGTTTGTTGGAAACATTTACACTTTAAAATGCAGGTAAGAAGATTGTGTGCTTTAAACCATTTATGTTTGTATATAGTACATAAACTGGCACTTAAAATCAGAGAGGGAAAGCCATGCATTGGTTTCATGTTCTATAATCGTGCAAAACAGATGCTCCAGCTTGGTGTGTCCTACCTCTGCAGAAAGACCACTGCTTCTATACACACAGTGTTCTCCCCAGCGGCTTTTATCCTGA
Source organism: Pyxicephalus adspersus (assembly GCF_032062135.1). NCBI lineage: Eukaryota > Metazoa > Chordata > Amphibia > Anura > Pyxicephalidae > Pyxicephalus > Pyxicephalus adspersus. The sequence continues at coordinate 17,522,588 of NC_092859.1, forward strand.
GTGCACCACCCAACAATTTTCAGTAACCACCTAGCTGTTTATGCATGGTTTCTGATAACTGATAGTTGGTTCACAATACTGGGGCTGCCGCCTACCTACATCTGCTTCTCTGTGCAGAATATTGCACAGGTCACACTCTGCAGCAAACAGAACTTTACCCGTAGTTACATGCCCCTGTTCCCTCGCAGGGCACCTTAATCTTTTAAGGTGCTCTGCGAGGGAACCCTGTAACTACAGTAAAATTTTGAACACTAGTTTAAGCATCTCAAACTCTAAAACAAAAACCAGAGGAGGAAAGCCCACAACCCCAGGAAAGTGGCAGAGAAAGAACTTTGAACCAGAATGCAAAGCTAAAAGGAAAAACAAAACAGATGAACCAATATTTCAATAATAACTAGGAGTTCAATCCATTTGTGCCAGTAATATTCCATCCAAAATGTTTTTTCTTGGTTCTTATACTAGCCAGGCAATAGAAACTTTGTGTTTAGGGCAGCATTGGGTTTTAGTAGACCTTATATGCTTGTTTTCCAATATTTATTTGGAAAAAAAAGGAGTGATTATGAATATTTTGACATGATCTACAAGATGTTTTTTTATTCTGTACATTTAATTTGTGGATTGTAAACTTGTTGAGGTAAATTCAACTTTAATGCTTTTTTTTTCTTTTACCTCTTTTACCTTTATACAAGGTTCTGTGACATTCAATTCCAAGGTCCATTATCCATCCAGGAGCAGTGGGTCCGTCACCTGCAACATCACATATTGGAAATGAACTTTTCAAAGCCCCCCAGCCCACCCCATGCTGTTTCACCTCAGGAGCAGCAACCAGAGGCTGTCAAGTCCCAATAAGCCAGCTTTACTATGACTTGAACAAGATATCTGCATTTTCTACAGCAGAAGAAATCGAGCCACGGATTATGTGAAAGACTTGTAGATGGTAGCTTGGAATTTATAACAAAATCCCTTGCAGGGTCTGAAAGACCAGATGCCATACAGCCTGTGAGATTAAATGGATGTTTGGGTATAGAGAAAGGGAAAATCAGCTACAAGGCATCTGTATCTTTTAGTAGACTGGACATGGCAATAATTAGGGTGAGCTCAGTGGATATAAGAGAAGTGATGCTTTGGGGAACATCAGGGGCATGTTTTAAGGATTTAATAACCTGATTTAATGATCAAATTATTTGATCTGAGCAGATATAGAATGTTGTAGAAGGTGATACAAAAAATTATGGTTAGAATAAAGATGTAAGATGGGTACATTTCAGACCCAACAGGTTGGTGGTCTATTGTCCTTTTAAAAGGTAAATTCTAGTGACCTCTGCTGCAGACACAAAGAAGATTTCTGCTCTATGAATTCTTCACTGCAATGTCTTTATTCTCCAATGGTGCTTAATCTGTATCCCCCCCCCCAAGCCCATCAAAATGTCACTTCTAAATATGCTTCTCACTAGTTCTGTAAAGTTTTTTTGCCTTGAATTTAAGTTGATCGGGTGGACTGTTTTTTTTTTTTTTGTTTGTTTTTTTCCCCTTCTTCAAACAACATGCAAAAGACTCCCAACAATCACTGAAACACATTTTTAGAACTGTTTTGTACTCCCAGCAAGGGGCACCATGCATCTATATAATCAGACTGGGAAATTCAGCATCTTATCCTTGTTTCCATTCACTTTAAGGTGGTGGAAATCTGATTCCACTTAAAGGAATTGACTTCCACTCAGTCTAAAGTGAGAATTTGGGTGGCCAAATCCTTGATTTGGAGCATCATGTAGTCATGAGGCTTGTGACCACAAGACAGTCTGCATCTACTGCAAGCCAAGTGATCATCTATAATAAATTTAGTTTTTATAATGTTGGTCAACAATGTACACACAGGATGTGTTAGTAAATGACCTCTCCTTTTTTAATGATAGGCGTGAACACCTATGGTTTTGGGCACCCAACCCTTCATTTCTCTAACACCTCCACCAAACACACAGCCAGATAGCTTAATGCCAGGGATTGCCAAGAGGATAGAGCCAGCGCCCTTTATGTATATAATATATACGTTGTATTATTGTGGTTGTATATCTTGTATACCCCACCTTCCTCCCTATTTGGGGTGACACGTGTTTGGTTTTACTTCTTTTGCATTTTAAACAATCTGTTTAGGATCCAATGACCATTTTTTATATTTCGGGAATGTCAACCTGGTGTTCCAGCCTGAATGTAATTAGATAACACTGTTTTCTATAAACACCCATAGCAGTGGATTAAAGTGACATGCTTTTACCAGCAGTCCTATAAATATCTCCCACTTCTGTTTTGAGGTTTTTTATTTATTTAAGTAACTCTAGGATTGGTAAATGGTCCCTTTCCAACAAGACTGGTATACATCCTCTATCTAAATAGTTCCTTTCTGTACTGAGAGGCTGCAAGATGTATAGATGCAATAGTATGGCCTTAGTTACTGTGCAAAGGGTAGCGGTGTGCAGTGATCTTGCACAGCCCAACCGTAGCAATGGTTTCAGCATCTTGATAATCTGAGTATGCTGATTTTATTTTTTTTTTCTTTGCTTTGTTCCTATGGATTACTGTTCATCAATGCTCTTGCTTTATTACATAAGCCCAGTGTACTTCCATTGTAAAGTCCCTGATTTCTTTTCACTGGAAGCCATAGACTAATTATTTTTTTCTGCTTTAAGACCCCTCCCTATTCACCCATTGTAAAATATTATGTAATATAGCAGTGGGGAGTTGCAGCCACTTGCACATACATATTTAGGCTTAGCATCTACCAGTATGGTTTGTTTAGCCATTGGTAATAATATCCTTTCTACAATTTCTGGCCATTAAGGGGCAGCTTATTATTTTTTTATTATGTTTTCTTTTTGCCCTAAGGACTACAATGTGCTTTATTTTATTTTTCTGCCCCTCATGCCTTCCTTCTCTATACTGTTACACACCCTTTTCATAGTAACCTGCCATTTATTTACAATTTCAATTCACTTTGATTTATTACTTTAATGTGTAGAACTCGAGTAAAGCAATCGGTTTTTACCCTGGATGTGTGTGCTTTATTTTCTTGACTTCACTGGTGGGATTTATTTAATATAACCATGGTACATTTACACTTATTTCATTCACTAAGATTGTGTTTAAAGGCCTGCATATACAAAGTAATTATAAGGAGGGATTTAAAATTGAGTTATGGTGATAAACTGATCAGAAAACTGTACAGAAAATCCTTACCACTCCCCATTAGCGTGAATTGGAGCTATAGGGGCACGGTTGGGAATAATTAGTAAAATGCTGTGTTTGACCCACATCTAAAATAGGCCTCATAAAGAAATCCCTTATATTGCTCAAGTCATGTCAAGTGCATTCCGTGTGTCAAACAAAAGAAAACAGGTATAAGAACCAATTGTCCTAATCCCTGAACCATTGATCCAATATCTGCAATTAGTGCCCAACAATAAGAACCACCCTGGGGGGTTTACATTCAGAAACATATTTAAAAAGCCTGTGATATCTAGGGTTTGGTGTTTTCTTGGCTGTTGTGCTGTTATCATACTACTATTAAAAGCACTCTCTAGGGTCAACAGAAAGAAAATGTTGTAGCTGTCCTACATGTCTAATAAAATTTTTATTATTACACAGTATATAGCGCCAACATATTGCCCAGCACTGTACAAAGTCCATTGTCATGTCACTAGCTGTCCCTTAGTGGGGCCCACAATCTAATGTCCCTACCATAGTCATATATCTTTAATACAGTCTAATGTTAATTTTTTGGAGGGAAGCCAATAGTTTTTTCGGGATGTGGGAGGAAACCCACGCAAACACGGGGAGAACCTGCAAAATCCATGAGGATAGTGCCCTGGCCAAGATAGAAACCTGGGACTTAGTGCTGCAAATGCCAGAATGCTAACCTCTGAGACACTGCAATAATGCCAATTTTCTTTAAATAACTCCCATAATCCCACTAGTAAAAAATACCCTACAAGTGGCATAGATTTCCAACAACTATTTGCCAAGTGCCAGCTTACCAACTTTAACTCAAGAGTTGACCATTTGATGCTAAATTATGTCTTGATGCTCCATGAATTTACCCTGCATGAGAGTGGTGCCAAGAAAAGGATTTTGTTGTCCAAAAAAGAATAAAGACTACAATTTGCCATTGAACATCCAGGCAAAGACCAGGCCACTTTAACATAAACAGTGAATGTTGTCCAGTTATCTTGCAAACTGAATACAACAGGAGAATTTAATGCCAACTGTAAAGAATGGCAATGCAGTGTTATGGTTTGTGGTTGTTTTTACTTCTTCAGAGCCAAGACAGGTTGTATTCCTTGAGTCAACTAAGATTCTTGAATCATATCATTTCAAGTCAACTACAGGGGTTTGTAATGTACAGAAAGCTGCAGTCAGGAGAAAGTAATCTACACAGAGCAGCAATATGGATTAGGTTATGCACAGTGTACTGTCAGGTAGGGCTGTGGAGTCGGGGCAATCTATGGGGTATTCCTAGTTGACAATAAATGTATGAACGCCTAATAAATGTGAGTTGTTCTGAAAACATACTGTATGTAAAAAAAAAAAAAATGTCCTATTCCGCAGATAAATCATGATAGTCGTTTATTTGCTGTATGAAGTCCTTTGTGGAGTTGTCACTAGTATGAAACTCATCTGAGCTATTCTGCAGCATAACATTTATACGTATTTAAAAATATTCATTTGGTAGGAATATGATATTTTTGCTTAGGGTTATAATTTAATCCAGGTTTTACAGTAAGATTACATTCTACATATAAATCTCCTGTACACTGTTGTGAGAATGTGTTGTGAGAAAGCGGAAGTGTTGTTTATCACCCCATGCCGACTTCACACACACCTGTCTCCATTTACTATGTTACAGCTTTATGCCAAGTTTATTTACAATTTTAGGTTTTACAATTTTTTTTTTTTTGTTTATGTAGTTTAATTATAGGCTTTAAAACAGCAAATGATGTTGTTTATTTTTTTTGAACTAGTAAAGGTGTTCCTGATCCTCATTATATCTCCAAGTTCTTTAAACGCCTTGGCAGTATTCCCGAGTGTGGCTCGGGATGAATTGTATGTACCAAAAACAGTAACCACACTCACGGTAGCATAAAAAAGTCCTACCCGCTCCCTACGAACCATAGGCGTCCTCCAGCGATCCCCGGCTGGCTTCTGCATCACATCCTCAGACTGATGGTATGCTGGGGAGGCGTGGCCTGGTGGGAAATTTAAAAGCAGATTACATTGTAATCTGCTTTTCAAACATTGATCACAGTGATAACGTTATAAAAAATCCAAATAATAAATCCAAAAGTTTTTTCTATTGTACCCTTGTTTGGACAATGTTAAACATTTTTTTAATAAAATTATTACATTTGTTATACTGTTTTTTTTCTTTATAATTTATTGTATTAGAATTTATGATTTGTGTTTCAAACTTTATCATACCCGGGAGTTATTCCTCAGGATTACAGGACTAAAATAATAAAGCGTACCTAAACCCGTAAATTTCACTTTACATAAAAGGGTAGACAACCCTTTTATGTTAAGTAAAAAATCTTTTTTTTTGTTTGTTTTTAAGTGACTTGGCGATCGAGAATTAATGAGCGTGCAAAGCCTCCCGGGATACCTACGTCAGGCATCCCGGGAGGCACTTGGGTGCTTTTTCTGCCCATGCCCAAGCATCTCAGGCATACACAGAAGGAGCCTTTTCGTGGAGGAAAAAAATAGCCGATCTCACACATGCACAGTGGGTTGGGTAACGTAAGAGCAAGAACCTGGAAGAACGACTAAGATGGTACAACGCGGGACCCGATGGAAGAGACCTCCGGATAGATCTGGCGGGATTAAAGGTAAGTGTATTTTTTTGTTTTTGTTTTAGGCAATTTTGGCTTTAGTTCCTCTTTAAACAACAAATTTCCATGCAATACAATGTATCGCTTTTGACATAAAAATACTGACATAATTAGACTGCCAGGGGGGATAAATTTTATAGCCTCTTGATAAAAACAAATAAAACTTTGTTTTCATTTTTGTGTTTTTAGTTTAAAATTTAGGCATAAACAATTTACTGGTTTACTTGGCTGACAAATACAGGCTGGTCAACAGGACAGTGTTAGCTTCCTTCCAGACCAGTTCACAAAAGCAGATCCCGTCTTCATATATCTTTGAAATTACTGCGCTTTGGTGGTGATTATGTACGGTGCATGTTGTGTTTCCATCAACATGGAACATTAGCATACATCAGGTTATAAAAATACAAGGAGTCTGTCAAAGATATTTTGTACCAACTCCACAGCCCTGCTCCCAGGTTATTTAGGGGGGCCCCTTATGAAAGGGGGGTTTCCAGATCCCAATAAACTCCCTGCCTGCAGACTCCACAAAACTGGGGTCACCTCACGTTGATGAGGCCCTCAATTCCAAAAATGGCCCGTGTAAGAATTGCAAGGAGTCCTCTGTAAGGAATAGGAAATTGAGCAGTGAGTGTGCACCCCCCGTACTATTCGTGAAAAAGATTTTTTTTTTGCTAAAAAGGAAAAAATCTGTATTTCTCTCAAAAAAATACAATTTTTTTTTCTGGTCCCAAATGCTATCTATCAAAAAAGCCAGAAAAAAATGTCTATTTCTCTCAATAAAATACAGGTATTTTATTCTGATAGCACTTGATATCTATCAATAAAGCCAGAAAAATGTCTGTATTTCTCTCAAAAAAAAAAACCAGATATTTCATTCTGAACCCACTTGCTATCACAAAAGCCAGAAAAATATCTGTATTTTTCTAGAAAAAAATATATAAAAAAATATACCGTTTCCCCTATAATAAGGCACTGTCTTATATTTTTTGAAATGCCAAAATATGCCCTAGGTCTTATTTTCAGGGGGATGTCTTATTTTTCCATGAAGAAGACTACAGTACACATTTATTGTTGAAAATCACTCATGTGCCATTGATTGTCCCCTTCTGATCACTCTGTGCCATTCATTGTCCCCTTCTGATCACTCATGTGCCATTGATTGTCCCCTTTCTTATCACTCATGTGCCATTGATTGTCCCCTTTCTGATCACTCATGTGCCATTGATTGTCCCCTTTCTGATCACTACCATATGTGCCATTGATTGTCCCCTTCTGATCACTGACTCACTTTTTTTTGGCTTCTACGGCCGGGTAACAGACTGTTAGGGCAGGGATCAGCAGCTTGCTTGTCCTTCCTGGCTTTGAAGTTACTTTCAGTTTCAATCTGCACTGCAGCCAGCTTCGAGGAGTCACACAGAGGCACACAGTATCAGGTATCGGAGGATGTCTTATTTGCAGGGGGGTGCTTTATTTTAATTGTTTGAGCAAAAATCGAGGGGGTGGCTTATTTGATGGGGATGCCTTATCATCGGGAAAACACGGTATATAAGATATTTCATTTTGATAGCACTTGCTATCTTTTAAAAAAGCCAGAAAAATTTCTGTATTTCTCAAAAAATTACAGATATTTTATTCTGGTCCCAATTGCTATCAAAAAAGCCAGAAAAAAATGTCTGTTTCTCTCAAAAAAAAAAAAAAAATATGGAGTTTTTATTCTGATAGCACTTGCTATTTATCAAAAAAGCCAGAAAAATGTCTATTTTTCTAAAAAAAAAATACAGATATTAAATTCTGATACCACTTGCTATTTACCAAAGAAACCGTTTGGTACAGGTGCATTTTTTCCCGAATAAATAAAAGATGAGCGGTAGACGCAGGGGAAGGCGTGGCGTTGGGCAATCTGCCGCATCTAGCAGGGGGCATACTCCCTGGGAGTCTACCACTGTAAGACAGCACCAGCAGCACAAGCTGTCAAACAGGTCTGAGATGTGTGCGGCACACCAGTATTACGCTGGTAGATTTATTGAGAGGGCGTACTACAATCATACAGCCACATCATGTTGAGAGTATTGTGGTCTGGGTCTCAGGGGGCCTCAAGTGCAGCAGGCTCTTCTGCAGCAGCAACCAGCACAGCCACGACAGGAGCAAAGACAGGAGTTAGCGTGGCTAATGTGCCTGTACCTCCCGATGACTCTCCCTTGTTGTTTGACGAACAGCCTGAGAATCTGTCATTGCGAATTTCAGAGCAGGAGGCAGACTTTGAGACTCTTTGAGAGTGTGGTCAGCACTTGCTGGGCGAGGGTTCTACATCAGTGGCTCAATTTGCAGAGGTTGGCTTAGATGAAAATGGGGATGATGATGACCCTGATGTCTCCTGGGAACCAAGGATGCGTGTAGGTGCTAGCAGCAGTTCCGAAACAGACGTAGAGGAAAGGCAGCAGCAGCAGACTGGGGATGGAAGGGGCCCCAAATCTGCCTCATGTGAGTCCCAAAGAACACACAAAGAACAATCAGAGACGATGTGACCGTGGGGGTGATGGAGCTGGAGCAGACACAGGGCACCCAGCAGAGGCAGGCAAAGAAAAAGCAGCACAGTGGTTGCATGCATCTCTCCAGTGTGGTCCTTTTTTCACGCTGAAAGACGAAGACGGGTGAGTCGCAATCTTCATCCCGTGCCACAGGCAGATTCGCAGAGGACAGGCCGGATCACATTTGGGTAGATCATGCCTGCTTTCCCATATGCGCAAGAACTACAAACCAAAGTGGGAACAGTAATTGCGTTCTCTTGAAGGAGGTGTAACCACGTCATCGTCTCTTCCACCTCCGTTGACTCCTTCTACACCTCCAACTGTCATTGGTACTACATCTCAGTAGGTTGATGGCAGCCAGTCTTCAAGCTGTGAGGAAATATCAGCTTCTGACCGCAGGTTTCGTGGCGTCAGACGACGTTTGCCACCTAAAGATGGGTACTCTAGTGACACCTTCAGCTTCCCTAGCTCCCAGTCTCTTCAGCCCACTCTACCTGAGTTCTGCCCAAGGCATTAGGCTATGGCCCCAACCAACAAAAGAGTCATTGAACTCAATTTACGTCTAGCCAAAGTATTGGCCTTGCAGCTACTGCCTTACAGCATTGTGGACTATACCAAGCAGGCATTAGTTCCCCCGCACAGCTGTTCCCAGTTTACATGCACATGTAATGGGTAACCTCTTCCAGGCATTGACATTCTCGGTGTCTAGTCAAATCCACGTCACCATAGACAGGTGGACAACCAGGCACGGAGTGGGACGCTAACTGTCTTTCACCGCTCACTGGGTGGCCTTGCATAGCTCAGTGGGCAGTAGTTTGCAAGAGGCATTGCAGCACCTGCTACCCCCGAGGAGGGGTGTGGTGGAAAAGCATGGGCAACCCCAGTCCTCTCCCTCCTCCGCCTCCTCCCCCCCTCCTCCTTCATTCCTTCTACTGGCAAACCCTCTCTTTTCGACATTTCTCCTGAAAGGCCAGCAGCAGAGGACACTGTGGTTAAGCGGGCACACCACTACAGCTCCCTCATGCACACGCGTTGCCAGGCAGTGCTGAAACTGGTGTCCTTGGTGGAGAAAAGTCACACTGTCAGAGAACTTTTGTCCGCTTTGCACAGAGAGGTTGAGGCTTGGCTGACGCCCTTCTGGCTCACAACAGGCAACATAGTGTGCGACAACAGGTCCAACCCTGTGGCCGTGCTGCGCATGGGCCGCATAACACGTGCCCTGCTTTGCGCACGTACTGAACCTGATAGTGCAGAAGTTCCCTCGCACATACCCGGGACTGCAGGACTTACTGAGACAGGCTCACTCCATCTGCATCCATGTACGCCAATCCCCTACTGCCTCCACGGCGCTTAGCAAGATCCAGTGTCAACAGAGGCTTCCACCACATTGATTTGTGACACTGGGACTAGATGGAACTCCACCCTGCACATGCTCCAGGGTCTGTGTGAGCAAAAGCTAGCCATCCGCCATTACTGCGCCAGCGTAGTGCATGGAGGCAGTGGGGGCTTTGGTACAGCCACACAACTGAGCTATTTTACCAGTGACCAGTGCCTGCAGATGGAGACTCTGTGCAAGCTACTGGCCCCCTTTGAGCAGGCCACAAACGTTGTGAATCGGGAGCTGGAACAATGTCAATCCCATCATCTATCTGCTTGATAATACCCTGTGTGGCCTGATGGAAAGTGGTGATGGGAGAGGAGGGGAAGAAATGGGGGAGGAGGATGAGGGTGACATCACACCCCATAGCGCACAGCCAGTATCAGGAGGAGAAAGAAGGGACACTGGCCAGCATCAGGAGGTTTAAGAGGAGGAGGAAGGTGATTATGATGATGAGGGAGACCATGTTGGGGCTGCTGGACAAGACCCGTCCAACTCGCATTTGTGCTGTCACTCCCCAGGCATTGTGCGGGTGATAGAACAACAGGAACTGCTGCAGCTTGAACAGGAGGAGGTGAGGGATGAGGAGGAAGATGTTTTGGCGCCTACTGAGGGACAGGAGGAGGATGTATGGAAGGACCCCCGCATTTGCAGCATCAAAAACTGGGATGATTACTGGCTCGCCAACCTTCTGGATCACCTCTACAAAGACAAAATGTTCCAGTTTCTACCCAACCTGGCGCAAGAGAAATAAAAGGTGACCCGCCTGAGCAGAATACTATGCGACCGGCTGTGTGAGGAGTTCCACACACCACACAGGGAGCTCAGGCAGGCACCGCCTCCACCGGATCCCCCTGTAGCGGCAGCAGTATCAGCAGTAGTGGCAGCAGGCCGCACACATCCAGAAGTGTAGGCCAGAGCAGGGCGGATTTTCTAGATGCCTGGCGAATCCTGATGCGACCACCTCAAACAATTGAAGTGCAGGGGCATAACCATCGAGAACGGATGAAGCGTATGGTGCACAATTACGTTGGCTCTTTTCTGGCTGTTGGTGGTGGTGTTGACGACAGCAGTTATGAGGAGGATGTCTGTCCTGACAGTAGTGACGCCAATAATTTTGGGTCAACAGGCTTGAAATCTCCCCGCAGTTGGCACAGTATGCCATGAAGCTTCTTTCGTCCTCTGCATCCAGTGTTCTGCCTGAAAGAACCTTCAGTGCCGTTGGCGGAGTGGTAATGGACAACCGATCAGGACTGTCGCCGGAAAATGTCAATCGCCTCACCTTTTTCAAAGTAAACGAAAGGAGGGTTACTAACAACTATCATATCCCCAATGCAGATTTCACTGATTGACTGAAACAAGAACTCACTAGGCCAACCAAGATGCCTCTGTGAACCCACACTGCTCCTGTGCTGAGTCTGTAGCTGCCTATCACCAAACACCCTGTCAGCTGAGCCTGCCTCGGTTGAATTTTTCCGCTAGTTATCGCAACGTCCAGAGGTGGCATTCTTCACCAGTGTCATGCCTGCCATTGTGCCAGCTAGCAATTTACTTTACATTTCTGCTGCTTCCTGGAGGCCAACAAACTGCAGATGAAAACCTCCAGTACTGCCACACTGATAGGTACCATTGCCTTTGCTTAATTTTTCAGCTAAGTATTGTAAGATTGAGGGTTGGCATTCATGTCATGCACTTCATGATGCAAACTAGCAATATCGTCTACCTTCCTATTGCTTCTGGCACCACAGACCACAAAAACAGTGCTGGCACACAAAACATCTTGGTCTGGCCCTTCTACGTTTAATCACAAATTTCCAATATTTGCATTACACACTTCAGATTGGCATTGATGATACACTACACCCAGCTCTAGATGCCAGTTACTAATGCGGTCCACGCTTTGTCTCAGGGCCCACTGCCTCCTCCTGATGCTGATGCTGTTGCCGCCTGTCAGTACTCTATTCACTATATTTGTATTACACACTTCTGGGTGTCATTGACAGTGCTATACACCCAGCTCTTGATGTCAGTTACCAATGTGGTCCACACTCTGTCTCAGGGCCCACCGCCTCCTTCTGTTGCTGCTGCCGCCTGTCAGTACTCCAGTCACTATATTTGTATTACACACTTCTGGGTGTTATTGACGATGCACTACACCCAGCTCTAGATTTCACCAATCTAGATGTTAGATGTTACCAATGCGCTCCCCGCTCTGTCTCGGGGCCCACCGCCTCCTCCTCCTCCTCCTGCTTTTGCAGCTGCCGCCTGCCCAGTACTCCATTCACGAAAAATGTATTATACACTTCTGGGTGGCATTTACGATGCACTACACCCAGCTTGAGATGCCAGTTACCAATGTGGTCCCCACTCTGTCTTAGGCCTCTTTGCCTCCTCCTCTTGCTGTTGCCTGTCAGTACTCCATTAACTATAATTGTACACTTCTGGGTGGCATTGACGATGCACTACACCCAGCTCTCCATGACACTTACCAATGCGGTCTCCCTGGCGATAGCTGACCAGGGGCCACACACTGCTACTGCTCTCACTGGCCCACGCTCCGTCTCTGGTCCTCCATCCCTTTGCCTAATGTCACCGCACTACTTCTCCACAACTTTATGGGTGGCATTCCTAGCACGTCATCCAGGTCATGATGTCAGCTAGCAATTATTATTATTAAGAAACAGGATTTATATAGCGTAAACAAATTATGCAGCTATGTAAATTCAAAAGGGGTGCATACATTAAATAACAATGCGTTTTCCTGCTGTTTTGACAGCAGAGACTGCTGCTAGTGGGTTGAGTTCACCCTTTCTCAATGTCCTAATGTTTATGCTGCATTGTGTACGCTGTCCATCATGCATAAATCCTATTTGCCTGCCATTTTCTGGAAAACCACAAGGTATTTTTTAACTTTTTTTTTTCTTTGTTGCCACTGTTCTCTTACACTGACCTAGCAAATTTAGTGGTTCTAACATGTATAGGGGCTTTGCTAATAATGTTTAAAGTTGGCCCATTGATTTTATTGTAATTCACGAAATCGATTTGCCTCAATTTCGCGAACCGGAAGTTTGAGGAAATTTTCCTGTGACTGTCAGAGGCCTTCTCGCTCATCCCTAATCCCTACCTATATTTTATCAATATTTTTTTGAACAAATGACATGCTTTTTCTTTCCTTTGAGACATGTTTCCACAGGCCACCCAGATACCCCTAACAATTGTGATGACAGACCCAGAAAACTCCAAAATTCTGACTGTCCTATAGCAATGTAAAAAGTTGAAATTTGTAAAACTCAGAATTAAAGTTGCATTTTAGAAGAGAAAGTCAGAATTTCCACATTTGGAATGTGTGAATTCTGATCACCTTTAATATTACATATGTACATGTGATATATTATCATGCTGGGTTTTTCTGGTATGTATGTTATTTAATAGTATACTACTATTAGTATACTACTAATAGTATACTACTATTATTACTTGATAATTACCTTTTTTTCTAATTGAGTGCAATATAAAAAAGTCAAATAATAGTCGATTCACTGGCCTTACTTTCTCCAGAGCCCCAAATAACTAGAATCTGGAATGCTGTGCAGCTGGTGCCTCTACCATATTTACCCAGATTGTTGTATTCATTTTCTGTAATGCAGTCTGCAAATATAAGGTGTATATATATATATATATATGATATAAAATCATTTATCAAATTATTTATTTTGCATTGACACACTTTAATCACCTCACTGCCTGAATTTCCTCTCTGTTTCCATGTGACCCCAGCACAGATACAGAAGCACACCCACAGCGTTACCTACAGCATGGCTCCGTGGGTCACATGACACTGGGTCACATGACTCATAGACTTACTCATTCTAATTGGTAACGTGATCCGGAGAAAGGAGTGTTCAAAGATAGCATCCGGAAAAGGAGTGGCCAGAGGAGTAACGTTTTAACCAATCACCCGTCACGTACATAGATGACAGGTGGATTAGCCAATGACGGCTCATAGAAGGCTGGGTGTTATTGACAGCGCCTATCGGGGGTGGAGCTAGGCGCCGTAGCACCGTAAATTTCTTGTGAGAGCTGAGGTCCGGGATGGCGGGGAGAGGAAGAAGCAGCAGCAGCAGCAGCAGCTATGGAGGAGACGGTGCGGGGAGATGGGTCTGCATACACTCTGGGGGGAGGGGGGCTGAAATGCATGTCCTGCCAGCCGAAGGCGGTGTGTGTCTCGGGGGGCTTTGTGTGTTTATGGCGGAGGCCCAGTGTTTGTGTGCTGGCTGGCAGGACATGCTAAACGTTGTATCCAAATAGCTGGAGAGCCACAGCCTGCTCGCTTCCTGTTATCTATGTTCTGTGTAGCTGCTCTGTGTCCCCTGGTTGTCACCCCTTGGCTTTCTATTCTGTATATGGGTAGCAGGGTGCACCAACCCCCAACATGGCAAAAGAACCCTGGCCCCGTACCGATGGGAGGACCCCATTCCCGTACCCACGGGAGGATGCCGACCCCGGCCGCGTTCTGACGGGAGGACCCTGACCCCGTTCTGACGCGAGGATGCCCTGACCCCCCCCAGCTGTGTGTTGCTAGAAGAAACCCTGAAAAGCTCTGTGTTGCTAGTAAGCCCCCTGTCCTCTTACCCTGCACCACATTTTTGTGTGTAATTCAATATATGGGAAAATGTGGAGACCAGTTGAATGCCTCTGGCTGGGGATTTTGTTCCCATGGTCCAGGTTCTAAGAATGTGTTCCATTATTTGGTTGCAATGGCCGATGGTGACCATTTTTTTTGGATATGGTCTACAACTTCTAAGACTCGGGTTCAGCAAAACTCAATCTTCCCTTGGAAAGCTCTAGGTATTGCTAAGCATGGAGCGCATTGGATGTACAGGGAGCCCATTGCCTCTGCATGGAGATTGAGAGTTCTTTGCAACTTGCTGGCAGGAAAGATTTTTTTTGGCTGTGGCTGTGTTGTAAAAAAAAAAGACAAACTGCAAAAGCCAAATCAAAACAAGTCATGCTTCCTATTATCAGAATGAAAGCTACGTCCTTGTGCTTCACCATACTACAATATAATGGTGTAAATGCTGTTTAACAACTGGCTGTTCTTACAATACAGGGCCACCACCCACCTACAGCTATTTCCCACCCGACAAAAAAAAATTCTGGGAAGAATACTGGGCAGCTTTTTGTTGCTGTGCCTGAAATATAGTTAGCCGACCTAAACTAATAATTTCGTTTTAAGACATATTTAATGCTGTGATGATGATGGGTCATTAGAACAGCAGCAAAACACGAGTTGTTACTTTTGTCTTATATGCTTTTTTGAAAGAATATGGTCAGTTCTTCAATAGAAACGTTCTATTCTATCTGCACTTCTGTTTTGTTTGAGATGATGACGACCTAGCAGTGGCCATAATCACCCCACCACAGCCAATCAACGCTTTTCATTTTTTTTAGCATCACCTGGTTTTCATTTTTTACCTAGCTAGGGACAGTTACATCTTTCTCAGGATTGAGCACACAGAGCTTTTCCAACCCAATCCAGCAAGCCGGGATAAACTTTCACAATCCCATAGCATAGTCTGTGATCAGCTCACTTAATGCTGCAATCAGCATCCGCCTACGACGGGACAGGGAATGGCAACGTTACCTTCAAGTTTAGATTGTAAAACGTTGGCACTTCTTGAATCCAACTTTTATTAACATCACGTCTTTTTCAGGCAAACGTCTCATACGTTTTAATGAAACGGATTTCCAAGAAATCTTTTGGATTCAATGACTGCCGCTGTTTAAACGATTCAAAGCAAATACTACAAGTCTGTTATTGTTGGCTTTAGGCCGAATCGCCCCACAACTCACTGCTTTCTATTAGGATAGGCAGATCATTTTTTGCCTTTTTAGGGACTGATCTGTTCTTTGGACACCCTAAGGCTGGGTAACTCATGCAACTTGATCCTTTCCAACGACAAAAGACTGAATGAGCGCTCTACATACAGCACCGTTCTGCTCTATGGAGAGGGGAGGGGGGAGAAAGACAGAGTGACACCCTGCTGCGTTCTCTCCCCTTCACGTTCCGTACAATCATTGGTCTTTCGTGGATCCGCCAGGAAGGTGGTTTGGATGACGAGCGCTGTACACACGCCAGATTCTCGGCCGATATCAGCCCTGAGGCGATTATCAGACGAGAATCATCTGACGTGTACGTAGCCTAAGTTATTATCTTTATAAAGGCTGCTTTGCTGTTTGAGGGTTGAACCACATTTTCAATTTTCTCTGCCATGAACAGATTTACGATAAACATGAATAATAATAACACCATGCTGCTGGTTATAGCACATGTAATAATGTCATTCATATATAAATGGAAATGGCTGAAGCACGACTCCTGGAATATACAGGTAAGCTTCACTAGTTGCTGCCAGAAAGTGAGACCTTACTGCAGTAAATACTAACTTTTTTTGCAGTTTGTTTTGCTAGTGAGATTAATTGGCAGTAATTTTACATAAAGGAATAATGCAGTCAGATGCATGAATCTTTCATTTCATAGTAAGCGCATATAGGGAAGATACAAGGGGCCCATCATTTCATTGCTACAATGTAATCTGGTTCTTTATGAAAATACTACACATACTTCTCTCCCAAGCAGCTGCTTTATGGTTCTTTCTTCGGTTGCACTTCCTGACTAGGATATCTAACTTCAATTTTATTTTTTTTTTCACAGGTGTAATGTAATTGGTATTGGGTCACAGAATATAGACTTGTGTCTAATTTCCTACAGTGATCTCATTTCTGCACACGCTGCTGCTAGCTGTCCGTTGTCTTTCTGTGGCTTTCCAGCCTTTCGTTAGAACTCCATCTTTTGTGACAAATTTGATACTGTAAAACAATGACGGTGAAGTAAGAAAACTTGTAAATTGTGTTCATTACCTTTTTTTCCCAGCACCTGTGTTATATATTAATAATATATCTTTAAGTCTCTTAGACAGCACCCATTGTTCTTTGATACAAATACCAGGCATGGCTAGTAAATAGTCAAACTTTGACTCTGCCTTCTGTACATTGGTATTGGTTGGTAAGTGTTCACAGGCTAAAGTGTGTGCCCAGAGATTGGTATTCATTATTACTAATCATTTAGGCACATTGTACAGTACAAACTGATAACTGTTTTTTTTCTTAAAGTGTCACTATGAACAAAACCCAATAACTGTTGCATTCTTTTACTTGGAATTACAGTTTTTGTTTTCCTGAATCCTAAGCACCCCCTCCATATCCCAGTGCATTGTTTTTGTTTTTTTTATCTTTGGATCCAGGCAGCAGATCTAGTATTATGCCAGGGAAACCAATATATATTCTATGTTTAGTATATACCACGGTTCTCTTTTCATGTGGCCTAAACTAAAAGAAAAAAGTATATTGCTGCTTAAAAGTGTTATCTGGAGCCAAGCTTTAGTCAGTTTAAGGCGTTTTTGGAATTACATATTTACATCTGAGGCTTTCCTTTTTACATAGTGACAACTGGTTTTACTATAGAATGAACTGTGTTGTCATAAACTGACAGGAAGTAGAAAATAGATCTGCTGGAAGGATTAGCAGGTAATCCAAATATGTTAGAAGAAAGTGCCGGAATGTAGCATATGTCATACTCGGTGTTCTCCCCAGCCCCTTTTAGGCGGGCGCACCACCCGGCACTTTTCAGTAACCACCTGGCTGCTTTTGGGTGGTTACCGAAGAGTTGGGTCACAATACAGCGGCTGCCACCTGCCTACAGCTTCTTCCCACCTGGTTTCAAAAAAATTCTGCGTTTAACACTGGTTGTACTCCATGTGCTCTATTGGTATTGTGTGGTTTTGCTTGATGCATGGGGTCAGGCTGCTTGTAATTATAAAATGCTTTAATAGGCACCTTGGTATAGAATTTCTACAGCCACCACATGGCAACAACCACAATTTGAATATTCATGTCTGGGTGCAGTGAAGACTTTAGGACCATGTACAAACGATATAACGGAACACAAAAGGTAATGAATACCATTCACAAAACTCACTTTCTGTCCCTGGCTTAAAATATCAATTTGGCCAGAAAAGTGTATAAAGTTGGAGTAAGCTGTTAGGTTATCACAGTCCATTGGAAATATTTATTTAAAGAACCTCTTTCCTACTGTTCTCTTGAAGGCTATGAGTCCTACGATTATGCGTATGACTATGGTCATGATTCTTCTGGTTCATACAATTTTGAGTCCTGGATGACCTCATGCCCGCTGCCCTCTAATGATGGAGCTAAACAATTGGGACCTGGCAGAGATAGGTAACATGGATGAACATCCACCGAGGATACAATAAGATGGCTTATGAAAACTGGAGGAGATTACTGGTAACCTGTTGAGACAGAATTATCATTACTGCCTCCTTTGTTTTCCAAGGATATAGGCTGTATGTTGTTAACTTGAATATAGTTTGTTCGGAATAGCCACTCATTGGTTACTGAAGCTTTGAATATGATAACGGCTGTAGACCCTGTACTTTCAGTAGTAAGATAGCAATGGCAGCTACCATAATTCTGTCTCTACATTTTCACTTTAAAGTGAACTTGTCACTGTTTATAATATTTGCAGCTTTTGCTATGATTTAGGAACTGGTACCCATGAACCTGGCTTCTTCAATGTAGAGGGGTCATTAGGGTTTCCTTCTATATGGTCTGGATTAATTTATGCATATATCACAGATGTCTGGGAGAGCGATCAATGATGACACAAATATTCACTGATGAACATCTCAACTTTGCTAGGAAGTGAATTTATACATGTTCATAATGTGATTGTCCAATGATTTCAAAAGATATAAGTGACGCACACTGACCATCTGAAATAATTGGCCAAAAACAAGATACTGTATTTTCCAACAAACTATTGTTCCTCATTTCCCAGAAATCATGTCAAAATGTCCTGACATTTCATTGACACACAAACAATCAATATGGCACAAAAATAACTAGAATAAAGTTCATTAACTCAGTGTTGTAATCATCTGGTTACATACTAAAATAAATTCTGTATAAAGATATATCTGATACAAAATGGCTGAGCAATGGTTACATAACCTTACAGGGGAATCCTCAACTTCTTTGACATTGAATCCCCATTAAGTCCTTTGCCATTGTTTGGAGATGCAAATCTGCGTCCTATTGGATATGGGATGGCAGGGGGTATATTGAAGCTCTACTTGCGATAGGTTGCTATGCTCATTGGATTCTGAGCAATACATAACATAATTTGTTCATAGCCACAGATAATGAATACTGTTAAAATGAAACTCCATTGTGAAACAAAAAACTTGTTGAAGCTTTAACATACATAGCGAGGACTTTTAGCAAACTTCTTCCAAAGATACTTAGAAACCCTATTAGCATTATAGTATAAAGTAATAGTCAAAATATTAATTCCTTGTATATATGTAGCAGTGACCTAATACATAGAGCTTAACAAAGTCCCTATGTAACTATCCAAACCATAGTCATATGTCGATAGTCTACAACCAGTTGTGCGGGGAAGCCGATAATCCCTACAGGAATGTGGAAGGAAACCCAAGTGCCCAGAAAAAACCCACACAATCAGAAGTAGTATATGTACGTACAAACTTTATACACATAGTATCCCAGCCAAGATTTAACCCTGAGAACCTAATGCTTTAAAAGCAAGAATGCTAGCCAAAGAGGCACCATGTATTTCATATTACTTAAAGTGTATATATGAAGTTTTCATTAAGCACTTACATTATTAGATCTGTGTTATTCAGTGACAAGTTCAACATAAAGTTTGGTGACCAGTAAAATTCCAGTTTTTAGTTCTGTTCTGGAAGAATGATGGCTGGAATATGAATACCAATATAAGCGCTTCATTCCTCCAGTTTATTGTATATCTGATTTTGCGTGTCTGAGTTGTTTGTATGGCTGAATATATGGTGAATGATGAGTGGTAATGGCTATTATGGATATAACATGTATGGGGTATTTGATCTATTCTGCAAAACCATTTGTTTCATACTTTTCTCATCCTATTCCCTAGCATTAGTGATGTACAGAAAATTCAGAGCATTAAGAAGCATTGAAAGAGAAATACAGCTTTAAAAATTTATTCAGGGTTTTAATAAATACGTAAATGAAACTCTTTATCCCTGATGAGTGAATGTCTTCCTTAACACTTCTTGGTGTGTAGGAGATTGTCATAATGCAGAGGTCCTTAGGCTGCAAACAGAATTTAGCCCTTTGCTTGCTTTCAACTGACCCTTGGAGCACAATTACTCCCATTTATATCAAGGATAGGGCACTAGCCTTTCAATGGCACAAACAATAGGGACAATATTCCTCCCGCCACTAACCACAAATGCTGGGTTACTTTATTTTTATTCCAATTAACCATTGGGTACTGTTTACCCCCACTAATGCCAGATTTACTTCTTTCTTTGGTCACAGCCCAGCCCCCCTAAAGTTTTTAGGAAATAAAACTAGCCCTGGCATAGTCTATAGGGATGGTTCTCTTATATCAAGGAAAGGCAAGGTCTGTGCAGTATGTATTGGTTGTACTGGCACGGGCTTTGCCCCCACGTACCCTTCCTGAATTAGAAACCCAGCTTTCCTTCTTGTCCAGTGTAGATGCAGGCCTTTACCAATACAACCCAGGCAGGATAAACAATAACTCCTTAATAAACATTATATATATAGCACCAACATATTACGCAGTGTTGTACATTAAATACGGGTTTCAGATGACAGACAGTGACACAGGAGGAGTAGAGGACCCTGCCCTGAGGAGCTTACACTCTAAGAGGTGGGGGACGTAGCACACAGTAGGCTTACCAAATGTATGGAACTATGGGTAATTACTTTCAGGATGCATTAAAGCTATTTCAGACCTGTACTGAAAATGCTGCAATCCTTTTAAACATCACAAAAAAAGTATTTGTATTCTTTAGGCTTAAGTTGTAATAGAGAATTGTATTGTCATACTCCATTGACAATCTCCTCTCCTAGCTCTAAAATTCGGTTTATCTCAATGATTACACTGGTGACTTTCATTGACTGGTGCTGCTGTTGAGGTAGTATGAACAGGAGATTATAAGGCTTTTTCTTTT
>NC_092859.1:17543552-17555613 GCF_032062135.1 Pyxicephalus adspersus
TTTGACTAGTTGCTAAAATGGTTTCCCCTTGTAATTTTCCCCCCAATAGCTTTGGTTCCTACACACGATTGGATCGGGATAGATATGGGCTCTTTGAACAAGACAGAGGATATGGCAATAGGAGAGCTCATTACTCTTCCCAGTCGGGGTGGAGGGGTGATTCAAGAGGAAACCTTGGAGGTAATTACAGACCCCCTCCAGCCATTAGAGGACCCGGCCGCCCCATGCCACTGCTGAACCAAGGAACATTTCAAGATCCCGCTGGCTTCCAAGGACTGAGGGCATTCACTGGCAACTCTTACTTTGGAGGAGGATTCAAGCAAAAATCCAGAAAACTTTGGAAAGATAAAGTGTGTACATTTGCTAATTGCTTACTCCTTTAACATGCATTTTTTCATAGAGGCCGAGGGTAATAAGGTGAGTGAACAGATCTTGTCCAGGTTGTGCCCTCACACAATATCTGTTTACCCCAAAGATAATCTGCCTGTGCTTATGATGACCCTTAGATATTTATGACCGGAGTGGCCTTCCAGCCTGTTTTGTGGTTATCGGTCTATAGTGGAATACTCTTTAGATTTTTATTATCCTTTCTCAGGCACTTTTTTACAAGATCTCTGAAGTCTTTACATTTAAATCTGTCACATTTTTAACACAGCTCGGGCTCTGGTACTCCAGGCTGCTGATGGCTAACTTTCAGAAGGGGTGTCTGTTCTGGGTAGGGTATCTCGCTGCTCTCATGCTTGCTTGATACAGAACTACCATTTTTAAGGCAAACTCAGCTTTGTAAGATGGTGCTTGAGTCCTTGTGTTGAAAGTAGAAAATTTGAGCAGGCACTTGGAGGGAATCATTAGAATTTTTTGCTCTCACAGATGTGTTTGTCATGCACAATGCATCTTTTACTTACAGAAGAAGCTAGGAGCAGAAGAAGGGCCAGTAGAGAAGAAGGTTAAGCCAAACACAGAGGATGATGGGGCTAAAAGTGAAGAGTCGGAATCTGAAGGAGGTGAGATGTGTAGACATACTCTAGAGTATATTCAGATCGGGTTGAAAATGTAAGTGCTCCCCATTGCCCTACTATATTGTTTGCTGGAGAGCTACTGCTGTGTACCTGAGGGAGACTTGGCATCCCAAGGGTAAGTTCAGTCAGTTTTAGGTGGACAGCATATAGACATCCACAACCATGAAATGTCTTGCTCATTTTCATGTACGGGGTATATACTGCATTGGAATAACTGAATTTGATAACAAGTGGAGGTTATTTACAATTGGAGCTATAACCTTTTGTGTCGCTGGAAGAAATATTTGTACCTACAAGTTAAAATGTACCTACAAGTTAAAAAATCAAGAAAAGTGGCACCAGAAGACAACCAAAATTTAAAATAATTATCAGCTTCAAAATTGGAACCATGGTTACTCCCAAAACCCCTGAGCATGCATATGTTTAAGATATATTTATGAAAAATCTTTGTTCCTGCCAGGTCAATACGAGCAGTGACCCAACAGAAATGTTGAGTCTGGGCTTCTTAGGTTAGGTTATGCTGCATTATTAAGGTACTAATTATTCCTTTAATTCTCCTATTTTGTGCATGGGCATCTAATTTTGTGATCTGGGCCACAATCTGAAACCAACCACTTTGCCCCAAGTCCAGACACTTTTGTTGAATTACAGTAATTTGGAAATGTGTTTTCTTTCAGATGGAGATCATGAAGGAGCAGGAACCGGCACA
This sequence comes from Pyxicephalus adspersus, assembly GCF_032062135.1. NCBI lineage: Eukaryota > Metazoa > Chordata > Amphibia > Anura > Pyxicephalidae > Pyxicephalus > Pyxicephalus adspersus. The sequence goes on from NC_092859.1 coordinate 17,545,281, forward strand.
CAGACTGTATGTCCCATAATATGCTGAACTGGAGTGACAGTCTTATCTCTTCTTGATAGAAATATTAATTGTGATAAAAAAAAAAAAATCTGTGCACCACAAATTTGGTCTGTACAAGTGTAAATGATACAGCATGACAAATATTAGTCCCTCAATTTCTGTATCCCTATCGTAGGTAATTAGATAGAACAGCACCCCAAATTTATAGATACATTAAACAAGCAATCAGTCAATTCATTGATAAAGTATTTTAAAAGCTCCACAACACCCCTTTAGTCTCCATTGCATGTTGATGCCTAAGCTGCTGCTCACCGATGCGCAAAATTGTAATGTTGACAAGAAGTTGATTTTTCGTGAAGAAAGGGGACAGTATAAGAACACTGGAAAGCAGAGTATGAGTAGGTTAGGTGGTGGACTTACAGGGCCTAGTTTTAACGCACATTGTATTATAGCAGCCTATTCATTATAAATGCAGCAACCAACATTCCACACTAGATGAAAAACAATCTATATGAACCTTTTTCTGAAACTGCAGGACATCGCGGTTTATATATGTGTGTTGTGTTTATGACTGGATGCATTGGGGTATCATTCAGGAAAAATGGCACTGCACCTATATAGCAGGGCTTTGCATATTCCTTGTGGTAATACACATTACCCATGCATTTTGGTATACATGTACTGTGCATGTGGCCGTCTTTTTATAAATAATTTTATATATTAACACCTCTAATAGGTGTAAAGGCTTTAATAATATTTGTGTACTGAACAGCCATGGTGGATATTTACCAGTGCAACGCACCTTTTATATTTCCTTTTCCCCGACTAAAGCCCAATTGATTTCCTAAAACTGAGAACATTAGACTCCCTCCATGATGTATACATTTTTATAGTTGTTCAGCAAAGATAATTAGCATTACTACTATAGGCAGAGTTTATACTTCTCTTTATGAAACAGTCGTAGGATGAGACTATAATCAAATAAATGTACACGTCACATACAGATTGCTTTTAGGTTAACATTTTATTAGTAACTGAGAATAAGAGAACTCTAGATTCTAGATGCTACAATATAATTACACATTTTCCCTTCTAGGAAGTTCAGGAAAAGCAAGACTCATCAGAAGAAACAGCCAAGGGTATGCAACATTTTATTTGCTTTTTCAGGACCTGTTACTGTATAGCTTTCTTTGTATTCACCAGTGTAGATGTATAGGAAGTTGCTATGCTCCAAATAGATATATAAATAAATATATAAACTAAAAATACCCACCATCTAAGTATGTGTGTGAACAATCAAAAAAAATCTCTTTTAAAGTTCTCTTTTCCAAAAAAAACTAAAGCTGTTGCATTCACAAAACCAAATGAAGCAACAAGTTAGCGACCATGATCCAGCAAATGTCTGCTGTCCGTGGCCAGCAGTGGAGCTCCACTGGGTAAATGTGTTTAGCCATCCTAAAGGCACTGGAACAAGGTTTGTAAAGGGATTGTACTCAAAAACCTGTCCAGGTACTGGACCCAAAAGCAGATTCATGAACCCAATCTGCAGGTGTCACAAGGCAACCCAGGACACTGTGCTTGCCAATCATTTTTTTCTGGGTCCCTTCACACACTGGTTAAACCCCAGCAAAAGCTTTTGGATTATGGATGCATTAGGTCTGTGTTCATCTCTCCTATCTTTTTTTTGTGTAGACAGATGTGTAGACTAATTCTGCATGTCCCAGTCCCTATCCCAAACACTTAGTTGCACATGGTGGCATGAAATTCTAAGTGGCTGTAAACAGCATGGAAGGCAGTGATCGAGCAGAGCCTATGTAGCAGTGTGGCTCACCAAATTGTCATTTTACAGAACAGCAGCAAACACCAACCAAAAAACAGCAAGAAATGCACAGCAGACGCCTGCGGGACAGAATGGTGGAGAGGTGGGTGACCCATTTCCACAGAAAAACACAATGTCATTTATACCAGTAAATGTTATTAAAAACATTTGTTACAGGATCCAGTTTGTGTGTTCTCTGTGCAAGTTCCGCACCTTCTACAGTGAGGAGATGACCAGCCACGTGCAGAGTGAATTCCATAAAGAGCATTTCCGTTATGTGGGTGGGAAACTTCCCAAACAGTCGGCTGACTTTTTGCAGGTACCAATGACTCTCCGGCATATGTATTTATTATTTACTTATCTCAATCGGGTATAGTGAAGCTAAATAGGGGGAGGCCAAAAAAATGCGGCCAGGCAGCTCCTTTATTGCAGGAAGGACATTGCCTGTCCCTTCTGCAATAAAAAAAAACCTACCAACCTTTCAAGTCCTACAAAGTGTGTACAGAACAAGTGTTGTGGAAATAACTAGTGGTGAACAGTTGGTCCAAATCATATTTTCTAAATAAGCAGAGAGTTACAATATGGTGACACAGAGAGACTATCACTTTACAGGTGTAATTGCCAATTTGATCATTTAAGTCTGATTAAAGCACAATGCTGAGTTATGATCAGATTAGTAATGTGTTGCTGTAGTCATGAAAAACAAAGTGGGGCCCTCTGTGATCTGTGTTTACATGAGCTGTTTTTCTCCATAAGCCTCATGAGATGGAGGATTTATGATATGAGGAAATAAAGACGATTAAGTTCTTTACACAAGTAACACGGTTTATCCTCCTAGGCATACAGAACCATATATAAGGATACATCATCATGAGTATGTCAGTATGTGTGACATATTATGAATGGTTGCAAACAGGTTTAAATCAAACTTCTTGACTCCTGACCTTGCATAATATATTTTGCATCATGTACCATAGATATCAGACTGTGGATTGTTATTATAAAATGTTTGGACAACCTTCCAGGTCCATTCTGATTGATCTTGTTTTGTTTCCCTTTCTGAAATTCCCTTTCCAGTATTCCTCCCAAATTTTTTTAGGCTGAGTGGAAGAAAGCTGTAGGTGGGTGGCAGCCCCTATATTGTGACACAATTTTTAAGTAACCACCTAAAAACAACCAGGTGGTTACTGAAAAGTGCTGGGTAGTGCACCTAGCTAAAAAGGTCTGGGGCTAACACTGCTTTCCATACAGCAGCAAATATTTATGGTATTCAGCGCATGATAAGCAAATGTATTCTGTGTACCTCTTATGTGTATCAGGCCATTGCAGTCATTTTTGGCAATAACAGAGCTTACTGGGTAGCAGTAAAAGCCATACAGCAGAATGGTATAAATTCTTTTACCTATTTTCTAGGAATATGTAATACATAAAACCAAGAAGACTGAGGAAAGACGTAATGTTATTGAAGATCTCAGTTCCACAATCCATCAGATTTACCGCGATCAGGACCTTACCCAGGGTAATGAGGAGTTTTAAGTCCATTTTATAGTGTATATGCGCTGATCATACGGAAGGGATAGGCTGCTATAGGTTTCAGGGACCACCCATGGTTCCAGATGCTGTATAACCAACATGAAGATTTCAGACACTCTGCTGACATTACATGCTTATTTTAGTTGGGTTTAAATGGTGAGGATTAAGCTGGCCGATGCTTATCAGGGAGGAAATATTGGAAGTGGAGAACAGGACTTGTAGTATTGATAACCTACAGGCATATAAATCGGCAGTAAAAGTGCTGATAGCCATTCCTCCTACAACATATTTCAACACACTGTAGTACAAACAGGCCCAGCCTACATGACTGTCAAGTTTTTCTAAATTCAGGAGCAGTACAGCATTGGGTGACACCTTTTATTAGGTGGACTTCACTACAAGGATGAACAGGTATTTTTGGGACTTTCCAGGAAGAGGTGTTAGGGGTAACAGTTCAACCATCTTGAATTGACAGAATAACACAGCTTATCCTTTCCCTGTGCCTGGTAGGTAGTAGTAAAGTTTTGGGTGCAGTGGAAGCAGAATGTGAGGAGCAATAACCAGGCAAACAACCTCTGATCAACAAGTGCTGCAGCAATTTCTCATTATTACATTGACTTGTGTGGAAACTGCTGATCAGTTATATTTGTAATTTTTTGGCGTTGTTGCTGGAGCCTAACCTACTTGGCCAGTGGTATTGGACAGAACTCATAGATTAATGATTGACTGAGTATTGTGTACAGCTAAAGCTGATTGGAAATGTACCTTTTAGTTGTTGTTTATTACTGTATAACCTTTGCTAGTCCACCTTCTATTAATTATTACTAATTAATGCTACATGGTACAGTACCTGACTTTGTCTGCTGTACTTGAAATCCACAACCAGTGATTTTAAGGTAACATTACTCAAAGCACTCTCCTAGCAGGTGCTTATATTAACTTATTAGTTTCATCATACTGTACACTTGTAGGGGGGTACATGTTTAACATGTTTTTCCCATTTATAAATAGCATGGCAAATGAAGATGTTGATTTTTTGGCAATTGAAGGATCTAGCACATGTGATAACATGTTTTGTCTCCTGCAGACTTAGGAATGGAGCATTTTGTGAAGAAGGTTGAGGCGGCTCATTGTGCTGCTTGTGACATATTCATTCCCATGAACTTCTCCGCACTCCAGCGTCACATCCGTACCCCAATACACAACCAAAACCGCAGAGTGAGTCACCTCTGTTCAGTATGGGTATTTCTACATAGAGGAGATTCTTCATTTGGTTAGCTGTTACATGGCTGAGATAACCTTTGCGTGGCTGCTGCACTACAACCAAGGGCTTGAAAATACATAAGTGTAAGTGTAGAATATCCCAGTAAAGTGGGCAGTTTGCTTTTCAGACACATATGTGCTTTTTTGAAGGATTCTTAACTTCCTTTTTTACACTCATTCATTAAGGGGTGTAAAAAAGGTGTTTCTGTTAATCATTGGGTAGAGAATGTGCCCACAACAAGAATTTGCAGTTTAAACCTAGGACTACACAGGCAATTAAAAGGGAGCTAAACTGTGAACTGCTTTTGAAACCCTCAGGAGCTTTTGCCATAATATCCATGAGGTCTCTTGTGTGATAAAAAAAAAACTGTCAGCAACTAAAACACTTCTGTTTTAAATTTGTGACAAATTTTTAATCCTTCTTGACAGTATTCTTATCAGCTTATCCTCGATTTTACGGTTCTGCAATTGGGCCTACTGCCTATTAGTGGGGGATTGTTGGGAGCCTGACAACGAAGAAGATCACAGGTCGCTGGTTGTTGGAACAGGTCTTTGCAGGCCCTGCACATAGGGGACTGTATTTCTGAGAACATTAAGCTATTTTGATAAAAAAGTGTTTTTGATGATCACAAAGCATCTCTTTATTCAAAACATGTTTTTAGTAATTTTTAAATACTAAGGCTACTTACAAATGCTCGATTATTGTCGTTGGAAACAATGTAACACCTTTGTTTCCAGCGACAAATGGCTGAAAGATGAATGGTTGAGCGTTGTACACGCAGCGCCATTCTGCTCTATGGAGAGGGGAAGGGGTAAAACACGCGAGCGGCACTTTCTATATACACAATTATATGGTCAGCCGTATCGCATTTGTATTGCACAGACCATGCTAGGTCTTTTAGATTCTTCAGCAGCTACCTTTAGTGAGTTTAGGAAACCTAATAATATAATTTGTGAAGATATGCTTTTACCATTTTCCCTTATTCCTCTTCTTTTTTTTTTTTTTCTTTTTCCCCCCCTTTAGAACATGATGGAGAACTCCAAGAAGACAGCGCTGGCTGTAGCAAGAAGCATACTGAATAACAAGCTGATCAGTCAAAAGCTGGAACGCTATATAAAGGTGGTGGTGCATAAACAGGATTTCATTTAACATTCTTTATTTAATAAGCAGGGAAGTGAGCGTCAGTTTGCTATTCCTTGTTGCCATATCTAACAGCTGCATCCATTGCTGTGATCTTATAGCAGGTTTTAGGCACTGACTAAGTTTTTAATGAACAGCAATTGCCTGATTTGTAAATTCTGCTTATAGAGGCCTTGTGCTTTAGTTTGTTACCCCTTTAGAAATAATGAAAAGTGGATATGCTGACTTTCTCACTGTAATCTCTTCAGTTACAATTTGAAAAAATGTAATCCCAGAGAAAATTCAAACTTTAAAGTCTATTATTTTCTCTCTACTCCAACAGATTTTCTACACCAATATTCTAAGATCAGAATTCTTCAATTAAAAATGCCTGACCTAATTAAAGAAATATACTTTTAACCCCACGCCAGGGCCCTTTCTTGACATCCTCATACTTACTATAGAAGAGAGAGATGGGGGGTGTTTTACCACGGCTGTGAGATTAGAGTGCACAGGTTAAAGGTGGTCATGCTCATTGGTTATAATGTCAAGTTTAGTAACCGTTTATTTCTGGACAGTTAAGACAATTTACTCAGCCAATTAACCCGGGCGCACAGGCCAGGGTTTTGGAGGGAATTGTGAAAGGAAGCCTTTTGTTTTCCCATTCATGTACATTTATATTGCTGCACCCTAATAACATGCTCACCTACTTATCATTTATGCAGGGTCAGAATCCTTTTACAGAAGAGCAGGATGAGGCCTCAGGAAGTAGCAACACTGGTCTGGAGGTCTCTGAAGAGCAAGGAACAGTAGCTGCAGTAGAAAGTTCCTGTGAAAGTCAAGACTTGCCAGCATGCAGTGCTTCTACAAGTTCTGTGTCTGTTCTTGAAACCCTGAGCTCAGAAGACGCCTCTGAAACAGTGACAGGAGCCGACTATGAAATGTGCCACCCAGGGGATCAGGAGGAGTTTACAGATACTGGGATTATTGTGCATTCCCCTCTTGAGCATGAAAGGTCGGAAGACCTATAGATCAAATACAAAGAGTCTTCTGGTAGACAGAGCAGAGACTTCCACTAGAGGGCAGTCCATAAAAGGGCAATTAATTGGGGGGAGGTCAGAGGCTGCCATTGCTATATCACATTTTACAAAGGCAAGTTGCCTGCCTGTCATGCTGACATTTTTGCTACAGTATTTCAGTCACTGACCTGGCACCAGTGTGTGGAGTTCAAGATTTCTGATGATAGTTCCACATATTTGTTCCAAGTCAATGTAGTAGCCAGACAAATTGTATCATGGACAAATAGGTTAGCAGTGGTGACCCTCCTGTTTCTGTCAAGTAAACTTTTCTGTAACGAACGAAAGATGTCCGCGATTGCTGACCTCATTCTTGTAAATGCTAGTTGTGTGTCTTAAAGACTTTGCAAAACAAGTTTAATCAGAAAATGCATTTTCAGTGTTGGTCTAGTAGTGGTAGCTTTTGAATTTTTTTTCCTTAACAGAAATTTCTTGTTTTAAATGTGGTTTCTTTATATGTATGGGTCCCCTACTTTATAGTAACCTGCAGAATGTTCATTGCATTGGTCTTTACTTTGCCTGGCTTGTTGTCTGGCCAGAAACTGCCCATTGACGCACCAGAGCATACACTGCACATATGCTAGTAAGCAGAGTGTACATGAAAAAAACCTTGGTATGTTTTTTTTTTTTTTCAGAAATGACATTACTTTGGGACAAAAGCAGGTCTGATAACTGTATAGGCAATAAGGATTTGGAAGACTGTTTTTGTTTGTTTTTACAATGGACTGAACATCCAAAGTTCTAAAGTGGACAAGAACAGAACTATGGCAGGGAGATCTTAATGTTGGAGTTTCCAAGGCTGGCTAACGTTATTTTTTGTTGGAGTGACACCTTGATTTGTAGCCATCTTTTCTATGTGATGCAAAATCTTTATTTTATTGGCCAATGCCCTTTGTCAGTGTATGAAATATTCTTATGATCATTTCTGTTGTCCCTGAGCTTCCAGGCAGACCAAGCACAGAGAACATCCTGTGATATCATCCTCATCTTGAGAGAAGAATAGGCAAGGTTAGAGTTTTGCAGCGTACTTACTTTTCTCCCAGACAACAATCTGAAGATGCTAATACATTACCACTTGATATACCTATAAAAAAAAAATTTTTAGATACTAGTCATGTAATGGGTCTGGGTGTCCATGCTGTGTCTGACCAGATTTAATAAGGTATTGGCCACCTCTCTGTTGGGATAAAAGTCCAGTTTGGGTATTGATAGCTGTGGTGGCTTTCATAGATCCAATTGTAGTATTTACAGGGCATTGTATTTTTACTGGCAGGTTAGAGAGTTCCTACATATATGTTGTGTAAGTTGAAGCCAATCCAAAAATGAGTGTACCAAAAATGTGTGCCATAATGACCAGTGATTTTCTTAGTACTCTACTGTGTTGGTCAACAAAGGGTAATAAACTTCAAACTTTGCATTAATGATTGGGTGGTTTGTAAAGATGCAAGATTTCAGTACCCGTTCACCAGACTTTATAACAATTCTGAATTCATGTATATATTTTATATGCTAAGTTACAGGATGACACAATTAAACCAAATGTAAAAACTTTCTTCTTGTTTACAGATTAGAATAAATCTGTATTGCCTTCACAGTTGCAGAGGACATTGGAACAAGCAGATCAGACTAAAACCTGGTAGAAATTTCACACCCCTCCTTCCATGGGTTAAATATGGCATTCACAGGTGGTTAATCATTCCTTGTAAATTAAAGTACATACACCAGGAAGATTAACCAGCAGTGAATAATCACATTCACTGCTTTATAAATCCACCCTATAGTTAGCTTATAGACTAACATGTGTAGGTCTTTTCTAAACAAGTTTACATTGTTTTAGTAATATTAGAACTATTGTGTTACAGTGTTCCAAATTTCCCAGCTTATCCCACTATGAAGTAGAAGTTTAGTAATACATTTTTGAGGGTATGGAGTTGCAGGAATGTTGTTAAATGTGAAGCATGATGAACTATGTGTATGCGTTATGTCCCTATACTTTCTGTATGTCTAAGGCTTTTTTTTCTTATATTGGTATTTGAGTAGGGTAGGATAGCCATTGCTGATCTCCAGTGATGTTTTGGAAACTGTTGGGTTTATTTCAGGACAAGCATGTCCCTATACATGAGCTGAGACTATGTACTGCTCATGGGAGCCTAACAGTGCAGCGTGCAAGAATACTGTGTTGTGCTGTAAGGTCATTGCTGTCACAGGGGAGGAGAGGGGTGAGATCTCAGCCATATGTAACCTCTGACTAAAGCAACATGAAAGCTAATGGTTATTTTCTTTACTCGCTCATGGCTGCTAAAAACAGAGGGAAGCAGGGCTTGGGGAGTATGTTCTGCCATGTAGGAAGGGAACTGTAAGCAGATATGGTTGCTTTTTCTTACTTGGGAGGTTATTTTAAATGCATTTTCTGGTTCCATGAGCAATTACGTTATAGAAATCAGCAATTATATCCCACATAATCATATAGGAAGGTGGGGCAACATTTGTGGATGTTTCGTAACTGAATTTTTTTGTGAATACTGGAAAAAAAATAAAGATTTTTAAAAAAGTGCCAAATATGGATTGGAGAATTTTTTTTTTTTTTTGTGCGCTTAGGACCTGTGCTGAACTGTGTGTCCTGCAAGGTACTATGCTTATAAGAACTGCTTAGTAAATCTGGATCTTTCTAGTTTTACATAAATAAATATCACAACAATGATTGGAAAAATTAAAGAAGATCTTAAAAGAAGGGTTCCGGTTACCATCTGTAATGTGTTAGTCTGTCTGTTGTCTTTGTCAAGCTATAACACTGGGGAACAATTTTGAACAAATTTTTTGTTGACTTCAATTTTCATCACACTAAAGTAGGTTTGCTTATTCTGAAAGTGCAGTTAGTTTTCTTCTATCACGTCAGGTTTTTCCTCTACTGCTTATATTGATGCGATTACTGTAGCGTGGATTTGTATAGCCTATTCATTTACACGTAAGACAGTGTGGTCAGAGGTTGTGCGCTGCTCTACCTAGTGAATAGGCAAAATTTATTTTTCTACCTACACACATTTCCTTTCTCTCAGATCATGTCTGGCACTGCTGTTTTTTTGTTGTAAGTGCCTAAACAACCCTGATTCATTTTGTTATATCTGTGGCAGTTTCACTATTCCCAGTCAAAGGGTGAACATCAGCAAGCCCGTAGAGCAAGCCTATATGGCATATTTCAAATTTAAACTTGGTCATCATGAATAGTCTTGGACCCCTCATAAGGTGTGCAAACAGTGTGTGGAGAGTTTACAGATGTTGACAAAGAGAACATGTGATAAGATGCCATTTGGTATACCTATGCATTGTTCTCCCCAGAGGGTTTTAGCCGGTTGCTCAGGCCGGCTGCTTTGAATTCCCCACCCAGCTCTCCTCGGCAGCTCTCATCCTTGGATGCACGGATCTCAGTGAGGCTGCTCTGTGCCTTCTATGCTCTGTTATCCGTTCAGAGGATTGGTGCTGGGATGAGAGGTGAGCACACACAGTTCAGCCTTCATGTGAAGG
>NC_092859.1:17556271-17559927 GCF_032062135.1 Pyxicephalus adspersus
GTATCATTAGAACATTAACTCTGCCCACTAAATTTTATTGAGGTACTGGAAGGGTCCAGTCATGTGTAACAAGGAAGTGCATTTTGATGGACTTTTTTTTTTTTTTTAATGTTGTAATGATGCCATGGTGATGAAAGGTGAAAGCCACAAGTGTCTCCCACTTCCACCTATATTTTTTTTTCCCTGCATCTCTTAATTCTAGAGAAATTGGGGTTTGAGGTAAGATGCAGACAGATATATGTAACAAAGCAGGCAGCACATTTTGCTAGGTAGAGATTTATGTTCTCATATTGCCATAGTAATTACATTTTAAAAGGTTTAGCCACAAGTGTTCCCCACTTGCCCCTACAGTTTGTTTCCTATGCCTCCACTTGTACCTTAAAAAGTTCAAGTTACCGTATTTTCCGGTGTATAAGATGACTTTTTAACCCCAAAAAATCTGTGCCAATGTCTGGGGTCGTCTTATTCGCCGGGTACCGGTACTTACCTGCAGCTTGCTTCACGTCCGGGGTCCCTGCGAGTCGAGTCCCCGTGAGTCCACCTGTGCAAGCTGCACAGGAGGACGCGAGCCTGGACTGGCTCTCCAGGGGAGAGCTGTAAAACAAAAAAAAATGTTATAGGGTTACAATAAATCCTTTTGTATCAACAAAATAAATTTAAATAAACAGTACATTTAAGGTATTTCATTATTTTTCATTGTATGTAAAATTTGTAACTTTTTTGACAAAATGAAGGGTACTGTGTATCGTAAAAACTGGATGTGATAGCAAAAAAACTGGGGTCATTTCTAGATTCACCACTCAAAAATTAGTAAAAAAAAAACAGTGTAATCTTAGGGGTAGATTAACTCTACCCCCTTACAAAAGCTATAGGGCCTGGGTTAGTGTGCTTTTGTTTGCTTCTAGCAGGTCTATAGGAAAGCAAAACACACTAGAAGCTGATCAGGTGGTCAAATGCAGGCCTAATTCTCCTGTCAATGAATTAAACATATTCTAAAATTGGTCCAAAACTGATGCCACAGGTACTGGAGCCCAAAAGCTGCAGACACAGATCCTGACACCATAAAAAAGTACACAAAAAATTAAAGACCTTTGATTGGAAATATCCTTTATTTCTCAAAACTTTTTTTAAATTATACGGAGAAAAGTTAGTAATCTATGGAGGAACTTGCATGTTTCTGTGGAACAATCAAATAGCTCATAATAACAAAACAAGTCCGTTTACCACCTGGCTACCCTGCTGCTCATTTCCCAGTCAGCAAGTATGTATACCCTCAGGGTGTAAGCTGCTCAGTCAAGAGAATGTCACCATGACACGGTCTTAATTGTGTTGAGTACTCTGCATTTGTTCTAAGAAGTTCGATTGGGACGTTTATCTATGGTAGATTATCCATGTTTATCTATGGTAGATGTTGTCGACTATCAGATAATTTGAACCTTCAGAAAACCGCCTGCTACTTGACTTTCACAAACCTCACATGGCTTTGATGTGTCTGGTGTTCCCTGTTTTGTTCTAGCCGTGAGATTATGCTTCTAGCAGAGGATCAGAGTGTGATGTATACAAAGGAGGTGACCAATAAAGACCAGTAGTAGGGGTTTTCCTGATCTCATTGACACCAATAATGGGAAGCTTCTCCCACTAACACCAAGAATAGGGCAGTTTTCCATCCCACTGCCACCAATGAAGGGGTGTTATCTCTTGTATTTGCATTATTGATGGGGCACAGCTCTTCTACTGACACTGATAACAGAGCCCTTCTTCCCATTTGTCTTATTCTGCTGATTGACCCTAATATAGGGCAGAAGTCCTTCCAACAATACTAAAGATGGGGCCCTGTTCTTTTTTCCCCAACACCAACAATGGAGGACTATTATTTTCCATCAACAGGGTTTCGTTTTTCATTTGGTTGACACCAATGATGGGGCAATTTTCCTCCCAATGTCAGTAAAGATAAGGTCCTGGTTACCTTCTTACTGATACCAGGTGTGGGTGTCCTATATGTCTCGCCATTCACACCAACATGTGGGAAAATGTTCTTTACACTGTCAACATTGAGGCCCCTACTTTTCTTTTCACTGACCCCAACCATGGGCTACTTTTCCACTTAATGACACCAAGGATGGGTCCCTATTTGTCATCCCACTGACACCAGGTATGGGGCCCTATTTGCTGTTCTATTAACACCAAGGATGGGGCATACTTGTCTTCCATTGATATCAAAGACAAAGCCCTATTCTTCTTCCCATTAACACCAAGGATGAGGCCAGGTTTGTCTTATTATTGGCAGCAAGGATGGGGCCCTATTAACACCAAGGTTGGGGTATATTTGGGTTCCCATTGATATCAATAAAAGAAGCCTATTCTTCTTCCCATTGATACCAAGGATGGGGCCATTACTTCCACACCCTATAGTGTGATATGGGAGGTCAGAAATACCTGTCACTGGTTCCCTGGGATTTGATCTGTTTGGTAGGAACCCAGATCTATGATATAATCTTTTCAATCCTTTTAATAATTTAATAGAATTATTTTATTAAAATAATAATTTTTTAGCCATCCGCGAAAAATGCAACACCTGAAGGCAGAACCGCAAATAAGCTACATTGTTTACACTTTCATTTCATCTTCTGGATCAGTATGACAAACAAGCAGGCAGCATCATCACAATGGCCACCCATGGCAGCCGACAGACATCAGTCAGCTCTGTGAATTCACTACTCAAGAAATTACAGCCATAGACCCCCGGTAACAACACAGCCCTGCCCATGCATGGTTTCCATTTACCCATACTTGACATGGCTGAAGGAGCTTTGCGCAGCTCAAAGACGTCACCCTCTCCGGGAACCAATAGCGATTCAGCTTTCAGTTTACGCCCGTACTGGTCCAGAGCAGACCAATGAACGCGGTGTGTGGGGCGCGCAGTGCGCATGCGCAGTGATTTGGAATTCGCTATCTTTTCTGTCGCCATGGATGGAGGTGAGAATTGGGGTAATCGGAGGGGTAATACAGGCAGGGGTCATGTGGAGCTTTGACTGGGTGGGGGCGCAATGTAGAAGGCGTGCAGAAGCTGCAATAGGACAACCAGCATGGCTGGTGCAGGACAAAAGGGGGTTCAATATGAAGGATAAATGTATTATTTTTTCTATCCAATTCCCAATGCACTGATTTCATAAAATTACCGGTGACAACTGCCCCAAATTAACCTCCATAGCCACCACCTTAGACTGAATAGTGCCAATTGGCAACCAGTCGCCAGCAACCACACTGCTTGGTCATAAAAAGTCACACACGGGGATTCGGAATGCTGGTATCATTTTTGGGCACATATTATTGCTAAACAACCCGGATCACAACACTGCCCCTACAGCCACCCCAGATCACGACACTGCCCCCACAGGCACTCCAGTTCAGGGCACTGCCTCCACAAACACTCTGGATCAGGGCGCTGCCCCCACAGACACCCCGGATCACGACATTGCCCCCATAGACACCATGGATCACGACATTGCCCCCACAGACACTCCGGATCACGACACTGCCCCCACAGACACTCCGGGTCAGGACACTGCCCCCACAGGCACTCCGGATCAGGGCACTGCCTCCACAGACACTCCGGATCAGGACACTGCCCCCACAGGCACTCCGGATCAGGGCAC
>NC_092859.1:17560230-17631656 GCF_032062135.1 Pyxicephalus adspersus
ACACTGTTCTCGCAGACACCCCGGATCAGAACTCTGTTCTCGCAGACACTCTGGATCAGGACACTGCCCCCTACATGTACCCCAGATATTGACAGTGCCCCCACAGATACCTCGGATCACAACACTGCCCATACAGACACCCTGGATCAGGACATTGTTCTTGCAGACACTGCGGATCAGGACACTGTTCTTGCAGACACTCCGAATTAGGACACTGTTCTCGCAGACACTCCGGATCAGGATGCTGTCCCCCACATGCACCCCAGATATTGACAGTGCCTCCACAGACACCCTGGATTACAACACTGCCCGTACTGACACCCTAGATCAGGACACTGTTCTCGCAGACACTCCGGATAAGGACACTGCCCCCCACATGCACCCTAGATAATGTCAGTGCCCCCACAGACACTTTGGATTAGGGCAGTGCCCCCACAGACACGGATCAGTACACTGCCCCGACAGACGCCCTGGATCAGGACACTTCTCCCACAGACACCCTGGATCAGGACACTGCCCCCACAGACACCCCGGATCAGGGCACTGCCCCCACAGACACACCGGATCAGGGCACTGCCCCCACAGACACCCCGGATCAGAGCACTGCCCCCACAGACACCCTGGTTCAGGGCACTGCCCCCACAGACACCCCAGTTCAGGGCACTGCCCCCACAGACACCCCGGATCAGGGCACTGCCCCCACAGACACCCCGGATCAGGGCACTGTCCCCACAGACACCCCGGATCAGCCAACATCTCCCACAGACACTCCGTATCGTGACACTTCCCCCTCAGACACTCCGGATCAGGACACTTCGGCCCCAATTATGACTGCCCCCACAGACACCCTGGATCAGGACACTGCCTCCCAGACACCCCAGATCAGGGCACTTCCCCCACAGACACTCCGGCTCAGGGCACTTCCCCCACAGACAGCGCCAATTATGACTGCCCCCACAGACGCCCTGGATCAGGACACTGCCTCCCAGACACCCTGGATCAGGGCACTGCCCCCACAGACACCCCGGATCAGGACACTTCCCCCACAGACACCCCGGATCAGGACACTTCCCCCACAGACACCCCGGATCAGGGCACTGCACCCACAGACACCCTGGATCAGGACACTTCACCCACAGACACTCTGGATCACAAATCTGCCCCCACAGGTTTAAGGGCTTAATTAGGGTATAATATCGCTAGCTTCAGGTCATTGGCATTGTCAATGGTAAGTTGACAATTATTCACGACAACTTCTGAGGTATAGTAATCAAGGTTTTATTCACGCGTGGGAAACTCACAACAGACAAGGCAATAGAGGCTGGGACTGTCTATGAGAGTCTCTGAAAACTTTAACCTAAAAGTCTATATTTTATCCTTCAGTTCCTTGCGTCACTGGTCATCCATTTCTGGGCTGGTCTTTAATTTGCCTGAAGACAATACGAGTTATTGTTTTACTTGTTTTGCTGCCACTGCACATTTCTCTCATTAGTTTTCTTGGGGGGGTCACGGTTTCTATGGTCCCCTTATCTGCTGGTTCTACTTGCACAGTTTCTATGGTCTCCTTATCTGCTAGTTTCAGTTGACCAGGTGCAAGGCCAAGGCGCCTCCGGGAACAGAAAGTAAAGAACACAAATAGCTGAATTAGTCATTTCAAAACAGAATAGCTGAGTTAGTAATTTTGAAACAGCATAATATAGTTTGAGTTAATTCTCACTATACTTGTGGCTATATAAATTTTATATACATTCACAGCATCCACAATTTTTAACAGAGGGGGATGATTGCTGCAAAATCACCTGCCTAATTCAGGCCGTGTCACGGACATGCGAAGTAGGACCTGTAAACACAAGAAAGAAGGTTTCCGATTGAAGCATCATGTGACCACAGCTTTAGGCTAGTTAGCGATAAGTTGGGAGGGGCGGGGTGGTAACATTTGACTGGAGACCGGCATTAAAAAAACTTTATGGAAACTTTTTATATTTATTCTTTTTTTTTTTCTAGGATTTGGACCTTGGGGTCAGGGCGGAAATCATCAAGGAGGTAAATACCAGAAACCACTTTGGGTTCCCAACTTTATGCTAATATAATATTTTGGGGTGGACAAATAGCGCAGGGCAGTAGATGTATAAGGTTGCCTATGGAGGCCTGTCAGGGGTTTACTTTCATAATCTCATGTAAAAGACATTTAATAGGGTTGTGACAAGCCAAGTAAACGAGTCTTAGGATGTACTCTGCACGTCATTGTTAGTATCAGGGAAGATTACAGAGTGTTTAAGTGAAACTCCTACCTCTGTCAGGTTTATAATATTGAATGTAAAATACTAAAACATTTGTGCCCATCCCATCCCTATAAAATGTCAATTAGATCAGCTGATCTCCACTTATAGGTGAGGTGAATACAAAGCGCTGGCATATTTATAACGTGCCGATTAGACCGGATCTCAGCCTTATGAGGGTCTTTGAGTAGTGGGGATCAGAAGTGTCTTTACAAGCACATTATTTGCAGATATTCCAAAGCAAGGTTCACGTAATGACTTCTAAAAATGAGATGAGTATATGATCGCTGCTTTAGTGTAAATAAGGAATGACTAAAGTAGTGGTTGGCACCGGACAAGACCTGAGCACCCTTTTATAAATCTGGCGGTGTTCAGATTTTAAGATGGGGAAGACAAAGACGTGGTGATCTGGTATTGTATTTTTATTTCCTTATGATAGTCCAATGTCTTTAATATTGTCTTTGTTTTTTTGTACTCCACCTGACTTAAATTGAACAACATCACCGTTTATTTCTTCTGCAATATGTATTTGATGTATCTCAGTGGTCACTTATGTTAATATTTCACTGCTGTATCTTTTTAGGACCATTCATGGACCATGGAGGTCCGTGGCAAGGTGAGTGTTACAACCTTTCATTTAAATTGACCATTTTTATACTAACATGCAAGTTAGATGTTTATTTTTAGCTTTTATTTATTTAGCTCCAACATATTATGCAGCGCTGTACAATGTCCGTAGTCATGTCACTAACTGTCCCTCAGAGGGGCTCACAATCTAATGGCCCTACCGTAGTCATATGTCTTTAATAAAGGCCAATTTTTAGGGGAAGCCAATTAACCTAACTGCATGTTTTTGGAATATCGGAGGAAACCCACATAAACATATGCAAACTCCATGCAGATAACGTCCTGGCTTAGATTCGAACCTGGGACCCAGCGCTGCAACCTTAGCACATTCAGAGTGTGGTTTAACAAGATCTCAACATAATTGGCAAAAGTCATCCAAATTCAAGATGGGAGTCTAGGAGTTTGTAGAATCCACTGATCTGATCTTGTTTTTTCATAGGGTTTGACTTTCCTGAACCGATGATGGATGTAGGAGGACCCGGCCCCATGTTCAATCAAGGATTTGGGATGCCACCTGATTTACCACCAATGCCTGACAGGTAATTCTATTCTACAGTTTAGTGGGTGTAATAGCGGAATGGTTGGATATAATATCACTATAGACTAGAGGAAAGAAACAGAACAGCTGTTTTTTTTTTTTGGCAAACCCAAGATGTATTCAATGAGATAATCTCATAGAATACAAAAATACATAATGCGGATCTCACAGAGTATCCAAAAGGTGGTCAATCAATTTGGTACTAGACATCAATGAATCTACTTAGGTTACACACAGTGTAAGTGTGTAAATATTGCGAGTTGCATATTGGACGCAGAATACTATGCACAGCTTGTAGATCCTATTTGTTTCGTCCAGTAAGGGCTTCTTCAGGGGTTACTGCACAGTAGCTGGTTTTAGCACAAGTACTGGATGCGGTGTTTAGTTGTTATTCACGTATGTTTATATGAGTGTTGGATAAATGTCAAAGGGAAAGTACCTGGATCAAGCATGTATATTCTTGCTGAGAAGGAAATCAGCAGCCAGTCAGAGGAGGAGGAGGGGAAGGAGAGGCTGCAGCCGCAGCTAGTCTCCTGTGTGAGTAACGGCTCATATACAGAAACATGTGTATACCAACTAAATACCACATCCAGTACTCCAGTGCTAAAACCCGCTACCGTGAAGTAATCCCCTGAGGAAGCCCTTACTGGGCGAAACGTGTTGGGCCTACTCGTTGAGCATAGGATTTTGTGTCCAATTACACTGTGTGTAACCTACCGTATTTTTCGCCCTATAAGACGCTCCGGAATATAAGACGCACCCAATTTTAAAGGAGGAAAATCTAGAAAAAAAAGATTCTGAAAGATTATTCCCCTTTTGATCACTCATGTGCCATTCATACCGGTATTCCCCTTCTGATCACTCATGTGCCATTCAAATTCCCTTACTGATCACTCTCTTCCTTTCAAATTCCCTTTCTGATCACTCTGTGTCATTCAAAATTCCTTTCTGATCACTCTGTCATTCAAATTCCCCTTCTGATCACTCTGTGCTTTTTTTCCACTGTACGGCAGTTAGGACAGGGAACAGCAGGTGGCGCTGTGCCGGCTTCTTTCGCTCTGCTTTACAGACAGGAGAAGACACGTGCTGCTGCCAGAGACAAGAGGAGACAGACGCTGCTGCAGCCAGAGACACACGCAGGATCGGGTATCGGGTGAGTATATTATTTTAGTTATTTTATCACACCTTTGTCGTATAGGACGCACTAACTTTTCCCCCCAGTTTTGGGGAAGAAAAAGTGCGTCTTATATGGCAAAAAATACGGTAAGTAGGTTTATTGATTTCTAGTACCAAATTGATTGACCAACTTTGGGATCTTCTGTGAGATCTGCATTATGTATTGATTAATTTTTGTATTCTATGAGATTATATCACTGAACACACCTTAAATGTGCCAAATAACGCAGCTGTTCTGTGTCTGTACTATAAATCCTATTCTACAGCTTTGTTTTCTTGTCCAGGAGGTGCCTCAGGCCACGTGGGCTAAATAAAAATATTTACCACAAATATTGTTGAAAGTGATTGTGTACTGTGGGAAAAATAAAGTACATCCTTGGCATCATAAGCTGCCTTGTCCTATTTATCAGAAATACCTATTTTTTTCCTTAGCTTTATTGTGTTGATAGTTCTATTTCCACTTTGACTTCAACTTTTAGACAGATGTTCAAACTAAGATCTAATGTTTGCCTATTTAGATATGACAATGAATCTAGAAAATACAGTACACCCTATGGAAATAAACATATATACTGCAACAGAAAGTTAACCATTTTCATAGAAGTATACATATTTTTTGTCTGTGGGGTGTACTGTATTTTCTGGTTTTATTGAATAGTCAGATGGTTGGGCATTTTTGATCATTTTTACTAGCATTGTCAAAAACAGCATCTAAAATGCTATCAAACTTTGTGATGGATGTGGGAAAATAATGATCATGTGCTCTGTTTTATGGTGTCAGGATGGAGCAGGCCCATCTATTCCTTAGTAGAGGGGTATGTCCTAAGTAAGGATGAATTACTCTTTTCAGATGTGACATTAATGGGCTGGAGGAATATAGCAGGGAGAAATATAAAGGTCCCTACACTCTTTAGGGTTGCACAGCTCTCAGTTAACTGATTTGTCGAGGTTGTCAGATATCCCAGAATGTCCACCACTCAAAATGTTATTTTTTAAATTAGTAAACAATTGACAAGATCCAGTGGGATGTTGAAGCTATTTAAACCAACTCTCATGGTGTTTGCATGTATGGCACTTTATTGAGGGGAGGGGGGTGCCTTGGGCAATCATATCTATTAGCATTATGCAAAATGCTAGTTTTCTCATTCATCATGGCTATCTTATAACTTCTTTATTTTTAGGCCACCTTTCCTCCCGCCGTTTGAATTTCGTGATGGAGGAAATCCTGCATTTGACAGAGATATGGGATGGCTTAGCGAAAGAGGAAATCCATTCTGGGACAGGCCTGCTGCTGCCCGTCAAGGCTTTCTACGTCCTTTTGACCGCAGCAATGCTAAAGGTGTAAGTTGATATAACAGTTACAATCAGGTGTATGAAAATATGCCAGGACGTACATAACTTTGTGGGAGAATTTTCCATGAGTTTAAAAGAAATGTTTTTTGTAGAATGTTCTCTTTTTGGGGTGTCCTAGATTCAATGAATGACCAATAGATCTTATAAAAGGTTTAGTTACAAATGAAGGTAATATTAATATATATATATAATATACATATATATATATATATATCTGGAATGGGAAGGTGTGTGGGTAATGTCTATGGATAACACCAACTAAAATTTTATCATTAGAATATAAAAAAAACTCTGCCCATAAAAACAAAATTGGGATCCAGGTACTGGTAGGGTACAGTCATGTGTAACAGGGCAGCGTGTTTGGATGGGTAGAGTTTATGCTGTAATAATGCTATGGTGATGAAAGTTTGGGGGGTGTTGGCCACAAGTGTCCGCACACCTACGCATTCTGTTTACCTGTACCTCTCTGTTCTTAAGAAATTAGGGTTCAAGGTAGGGAAGCAGACAGTTTGAGGGGCAGAGGTTTATTTTATGTTCTATTGATGCCATGCTAATGAAATTATAGGGGTTTATACACAGGTGTCCACCACTTGCACCTACATTTTCAGTTTCCTGGACCTCCCCTTTCCAGATAAATTGGGGTTCAAAGAACATAATCAGAAAGTGTAGCATAGTATTACAATTATAGTTTTGTGAACTTGCTATGTAAGTGACCCCGGGGGTCCTTAATTTCCATTTTCAATTTTGGGCTCCTAGGTGCACTTTCTTATGAAACAGCAACCCAAATGTTCAATAGTTTTTAAACTCATGATTCCCATATCTTGAAATTAAAAAAATACATTTTAGTAATTACTAGCTATGAGAGTACCCTACAAATTTAAAGTAATTGCAACCAACAGATTAGGAGATCTGGACTGAAGGACTGAACACAATGAGTTGTTAGGCTGCAGAACAGACAACCAGACTTTACACACACAGCTATTACACTGTGGGTGGATAAATCACACAGGCAGTTTATTTTTTGCCCATAGAATATGGGCAGTAATGGGGCACGGGGTTTGGCACTGCCTGTCCTGCCCCCATCTTGCTATCACATGCATGATGCTCTTAAAGCATCACCACATTTTACCAATATATAAAGGGTGACATTCCTCTTGTTTTTATAATAGAAAAAAATGTTTTGTTTTTCTTTTAAAATTTTTTGGGGAAGACCCCTCTCCTTCTGTCTTTACTGCCATGGTGGTAAAGACTGCAGGGTAAATCTGCAGCCTCCTGGGGTATTTGTGTCACATATATATATATGGACATTCTCTCAAAACTACAGAAGTCAGGATTTTCTCTCCTTGAACCACACCCCTCAGCAAGTCCAGAGCAAATCATATTGCTGATCCATTATTGGTAAAGTCTTGCTCAAGATGTCACTAAAGCTACATACACACGTCCAATGGTGCTTGTCCGATAATCGGCTCAGGACCGATATCAGACGAGAATCCGGCGTGTGTGTACAGCGCCCGTCGTCCATCGTCCGAATGACCATCCTGGCAGATCCACGGACGATGGACGACGAACGATCCTAATGCAAGGGAAGGGGTAGAGTGCGTAGCTGTGTGTCGCTCTGTTGTTCTCCCCCTCCCCTCTCCATAGAGCAGAATAATGCTGTATGTACAGCACTCGTTCATGCATCGTACAGTCCTTAGTCGTTGGAAAGGATTGTGAAAGATCCTTTCCAGCAACAATAATTGCACGTGTGTACGCGGCTTAAGTTCACCATTGTCCTGGATTTGAGATTGTTATAACAGACCCCTGCCTCCCCTCCAGGAGGACTGGAGCAATAATAAGTAGGTTTCGACAGGAAATACCACCAGGTGGTCAAACCTGCCCATGTGTTAATAATCCTGAGGCATCCACTTATGGACGATCACTCATTGGGCCTGATTTATTGACGCTCTCCAAGGCTGCAGAGGATACACTTCCATTACTGAAGCTGGGTGATATAGCAAACCTGAAAAAGATCTGGTCCAGGATTGAAAACATTTGCTAACACATAGCAAATGACTTTTAAGAAATCCATTTTAGTTTTGCTGGATACATCCTGATATCAATCACTTCCAGCAGTCCTCCCATCCTTTTTGGCAGGAGACACAGAAGGAAGATGGGGACACCAAATTTGTTTTTGTTTTGTTTTTTGCCTTGTAGATTTATATGTATATTTGAAAAATAATAAAGCCCCTCTACAAACAATGTAAAAGTAACTCATCCCCATTTTTTTCTGCTAAAG
Organism: Pyxicephalus adspersus; assembly: GCF_032062135.1. Lineage (NCBI taxonomy): Eukaryota > Metazoa > Chordata > Amphibia > Anura > Pyxicephalidae > Pyxicephalus > Pyxicephalus adspersus. Next base: position 17,568,482 of record NC_092859.1, read on the forward strand.
GAGAATATACTCACCTAAATCCTCAATATATTTCCTTTGGTAGCACCATTTTCTAGGTGCAGGGGACTGGATCCTTCTAATCCAGCTGTATAGAATGTACTTATGCTGGCCGGTCCCTTCACGGTCCCCTTACACCAACGTCACCACTGCAGTCTGCTCTTCTATGTTCTAAGAGGAACCCACCATTAAACAAGAGAGAGTACTGGAGTGTTACTTGACAGCAATTCGATTTTTTGTATATATGTATGTGAATATGTATGTATGTGTGTGTGTATATATATATATATATATATATAAATGCTTTGACAAAGACCATTCCTACTTTCATTATGCCGGTACTTTTTATTTTTCCACCACCATGACCATTTTAAACATCTCTAAATCTCTTTTCCTGACATGATTGTCTCTGTAAATCCTACAGACAGATGATTACTTCTCAAAGAAGAAGAGAAAAAAGAGGATCTTCTCTGCAGTACAGCCAGCTCCAGTGACAGACAAGAAGAGTGACGGTATGGGTTCTCTGATGGTCATTTAAACATTGTACACGGTTTAGCTTCTCCGGTGCTGCACCTGTGATCTTACAAACATTCCCTCCTGATTGTTGGTCCTTCCGGCACTCCCTGCAAACGCACAGCTTCAGTAAAGTCTGTTTTCTAAACTGAATAAATCTGTGATTTTCTGCCTTCTGGGAATGAGTCACCAAATCCCTTTCATTTGGTTGGTTACCAATAAACATTTTCTTCTTTATTGATTTTTTTTGATAAGGATATTTGATATTTTCTGTGTCTGTTCAGTGTCTTCTTTACATATTTCTTATAGGTCCCCCAAAGACATTTGACCAGCAAGGCAAGCAAGGGAGCAAACCACCATCAGCTACACAGGTTAAAGATGTGAGTACATTTACCATCTGTGACAGAAAGGAGGCATGCCTCATGTTTAGCCTATAGAAAATAAATCTGAAAAACTAACTACTAATTAGAGGTTGGGGTCAGTAAAAACTGCTTGTCAAAACAAATAGGAGATGCTCAGATATCGGCAGCTGAAATTATATGCAGAGCTCATATTCAGACTCACCCCCCTTTTTTACCATGTTTTTTTATTGAGAAAATGGGAACAAAAATACAAACAACACAGAATTACCAGAAGAAGAGAGATACCAAGCCAAAAGACAATTGAAAATACGAATCGTGTGTGTAAGAATAATGTTGTTAGGGTTTCCGTCTATATGGTCTGTATTGATTTATGCTTATACCACAGACGTCTGGGAGAGCGATCAATGATGACACAGAGACAAATATTCACTGGTCAACATCTCAACTTTATAATTGGTAACAAGTTCTTTTATACATGTTCATAGGGTGTTTGTCTAATGATTACAAAATATATAAATGCTGCACACGGACTATCTACAGTAATTGGCAGGAACAAGTATAATACCCATAAACATTTAATGATATTTTCTAAGAAACCATTGTTCCTCATTTAACAGAAATCATGTCAAATTGTCATGTTCTGATACATTATTGAAACATAATCAATATAGCCAAGAACATTCCTTGGCGCACAAATAACTCAAATTAACCCCCCCTAGCGGTAATCCCGAGTGTGACTCGGGGTGCATTTTACCTGCAAATAACGGTAATCAAGAGTCACATTCGGGGTAGCTTTAACCTTGCTTCGTTGTCGTCCCCCCAGCATCCTGCTGGTGCCCGCAGGTCCTGGGGACACCTCCTCTTCCTCCGATCTCTAGCCGCGCAATGCAGAGACGATCTCCGGGGTTTCCCAGTGAAGTCGGTTTTATTAAATTGGGTCATGTCAGTCACAAGAAACTATACAATTTAAGAACATGAAAGAAGCGGACCTACCTCTTCTAAGATCTTTTTCCCCTTTGATTGTAAAAAGTGCCTGATTGGTCAGTAGGTATATGGGTGGGCAGCAGAACCATATTTGTACAGAAACTGTTGTCTGTCTACAACAGTGGACCTGCTAATATTTTTCACTAAAAGATGGTGACCTACAAATAAGAAAAATCTGATCCTTTATGAAATTTGCCATTAGTGATGCCTTAAATGATATTTGCATATTCACAGATACACTTGGCCTGGCTCCTGGATACCTCTGTGGCCAGCCTTACCCTACCTTATAAAAAATCTGATAAAATTGTTTTCCTAGCAGTATTGACACCAATATCTTTTTATATTTCATCACAGTCCTAGAATTGTGATATTGTGTATATCTCTATCATAAGTAAGACTGTCTGTGCCTTTATTTATTACAGCCAAAGCAACAGAATGGAGATGCAAAAAAACAATCTACGCAGGAGAATAAAGGTACGTTATATATATATTATTGATATGTTGAAAGATAGATATATATAGATATATATATATATATATGTGTTGGGTGGTTAAACCTTCACTAATAAATGTATTCATTAATTTCCAGATGACAAAACAAACCAGCCAAATGCAAAGCCCAAGACTGAAGAGGCCGATGGAAAAGTGTAAGTGTCACTGTGTGTGATTGTAATATAGTGGCGATCAGAAGAGGAGGAGGCGCTTTTGAAGTCCAGCAGAGATCACAGTGACGAAAAAGCCATATCAGCTCAATAAAAGTAGTGCATTCAGAACAGGAAGAATTTATTATGTGTTTTAAAAGGGCAACAACATGGAAAATATGTATTGCAGGTTTTGCTAAGGTTTTGCTAAGACATAGTCTTTAAAGTTACTTGTGAAGCAGGTTCACTATATTGGTGACCCCAGCTGTGAGTTTAGTTTTCTCTCCATTACTCCCCAACCTACGGGCCTGATTTTTTAAAGCTCTCCAAGACTGGAGAAGATAGACTATCATGGGAGAGCCTAGGTGATTCATCAAACCTGGAATAGATTCCTTAAAAATCATTGCTATTAGTTGGCAAATGTTTTCAATCTTGGACCAGATCCATTTCAGGTTTAATGGATCAACCCGGTTCTCTTTATCTTCTTCAGTCATTGAGAGCTTTGATAAATCAGTATTTTTAGCCCTCAGGAATCAAAACAAATACCATGTATGTTCAGAGATAAGAGGGTGTAAGCCCTTAGGGGCAGGGTCCTCTCCTCCTTTATCACTCTCTGTATTAGTCTGTGATTTGCAATCCCTATTTAATGTACAGCGCTGCGTAATATGTTGGCGCTATATAAATCCTGTTTAATATTATTAATAATAATAATAATAATAATAAAGAGGGCATGTGACTACCTGTATGATGGCATTTGTGCATGGTTATTGGCCCAACATTGGTCACACGTGGGAATAAGAAGGTTAGTCGGGTGTTCAGATATTTTTAGTTATACCAAACCCAAAAGCCAATTATCTTTTGGCTAGAAGAAACAATGCTCGGATTATTGTGCCTGTTCACCCAGAGGGGAATGTTTTGTTCTAACAAAACTGATGTTAAAAAAACTTTTTGAAAAATCTTACAGTTCTCTACAAAACTATTCTTGTTTTTTTTCTAGACTGAATTGGCTTTGTGTTTTATGATTTGTCCAGTTGTTTTATTGAATGGTGTCCTATTGTCCCCTCAGTGTTCCAGAAATGATGAACCCTACAGAGATGCCTCCAGTAAGCGGTGCTTCAAACACAACTTTTACATGTAAGTTGTGCAGATACGAAACCCAGGATGAGAAGGAAATTCTGAAACACTTTAATTCCAGTCAGCATATAGAGGTCATTCGGCACCTATACATCTTCCTGCCAGGAAAAAGAGTGGACTTTATACAGGTGAGACATGAGCACTGCTCTGACCTGCCGCTGCTCCGACTTACTACTGCTCATGTTTTCTGTTACAATGTGTCTGATTTATTCATTGCTCTCTAAGACTGGAGACGATGGACTATCATGGGAGAACCTGAATGATCCTGCAAACTTGGAATAGATTTCCTAAAAATCATTTGATCTTAGTTGGCAAATGTTTTAGTCTTGAACCAGATCTATTCCAGATTTGCTGGATCATCCAGGTTCTCCCATGAAAGTCCATCTTTTCCAGTCTTGGAGATCTTTGATACTCCCACATTCTGGAAGGGACAGGCTTTCTGCTCAGTTTGTGGTTTCTTTCCAAACAAAGCAAATATCGATTTATTTTGTTTTGAAGCATTTTGCTGATTGACATTGAAATCTCTAACCCACCCAGCAAGTGTGGATACCCAAAAGTGAGGAATTAAATGTGCAGGTGCTCACTTTCACATATTTTCCGCACACCCAGGAGTCTCCTTAATGAGGTACTGCAGATGACACTGCGTCAGTGGTGAGGTGAAGAGGTAATGTCTTTACCTCCACTATGTCACAGTGCTCACCCCTAGCAATTGGCTGCTAGACCCACGTCAGCGAAAGGAGTGCACTTGGTGTATTGCCTCTTCCAGCTGCACCTTTTCCCCTTACTTGCTTCAAATTGACTGGCTGCCAATGGAAGGAGGTCACACTCTCCACCATTCATTAAAGCACAGGGTTCTCTATCTGGTCGCAGCATGGGAGCTGTGTTACTGGTATTATAACTACATCATAGAGACATCATTTTTTTTTTTTTTTTTTTAACAATGGGTGTTTTGTGTGAGGTTTAATAAAAACATCAACTGCTAGACCAGGGGTGTCAAACTCTGGCCCGGGGGCCAAATCTGGCCCGCACTGTAACTATATTTGGCCTGCAAGAAAATACCAAATGTCTACTAGAGCTGGACCAATAATAGACAGTGCATGCACTGCTAATATAACAAATCCCAGAATGCTCTGCTGGTGCGTCAGTCAGGACCCACAAGTGCCCCCTCCTCTGTTGACATTCATTAGCAAAGGTTGGCCCGTGACTTTCTTCAAATTTTTCATTTTGGCCCACTGTGTGTTTGAGTTTGATACCCCTGTGCTAGACATAAGCAGATATCTGGAAGAAAAACAGATATACCAGGGGGTGCTGAGAAGTTCCTGGCTCTCCCCTTTTCCAGATGAAATAGAAAAATGAGTGTGGGGCCATATGACAGCCTAATATCTTAGTATGTAACTGTGCAAATATCAGGTCTTTGCAATTCTTAGAACTGTTTTTTCTTTTAGTGAGAAGCTGTGATGGCAGAGGCACAAGCAAGTTTCACGTCATTACGGGCCATCATGAAGCTTTTGTTTTTCCAGGGAAAGTCAGCAAAGAACATTGAGATGTCACAAACACAGGGGGAGAAGTGTCCTTCCTACAGCACTGTCAAAACCCGGATATCTCATTTCAAGACTGGGCATTTCACCATTGAAGATGAGCCCCGCAGTGGGCGCCCCCAACCTCAACTGACCTGGCAACCTGCAATGCTTTCCATGAGGTGATTATTGAGGACCAGCGAATATTCGCAAAAAAGATACTTTTATAAAATATTCGCAGAAGAAGCCCAGATACTTGACATCTCACGGGAGTGTGTTGGGTTTGTTATCACCACTATCCTAGACATGCACAAGCTTTCAGTGGGTGCCTAAATGTTTGAACAGTGATCAGAAGAAGGAACGAGTTGAAGCATCCAAAGCCATTTTGGCCCATTTTGAAGCTGCACAGGATTTTTTGTCTAGGTTAGTGGCTGAGGATGAAACCTGGCTCCGCATCTATGATCCTGAAACCAAGGAACAGTCAAAGGAATGGGCCACAGCGGGCCCCCGCGGCCGAAGAAGTTCTGAACCCATAAATCGACCAAAAAAGTTATGGCGTCCGTTTTCTGGGATAAAGACGGTATTCTGTTGGTGGACTACCAACCTCGGGGCTCTAGTATCACCGGACAGTATTATGCTAACCTCCTGGACCAGCTGAAGGAGGCAATTAAGACGAAACGCCGTGGAAAGTTAACCAAAGGGATCCTTTTTTTTGCAGCACAATGCACCTGCACATGTCCAACGTTATGGGTGCCAAATAAAACACTCTGACGTCAAAGATGCTGCTGAGAGCTGGTTTGAAGCCAAACCAAGGGACTTTTGAACGGTCTAAAAAGCTGCAGCTACGCTGTACCAAGTGCATCAGTCTCAGGGGGGAATATGTTGAATAAATGTGTTATTTCATAACTCCGGCTCTCTTCTTTCTGGGCAAAGCCAGGAACTTCCCAGCACCCCCTCGTACAAAGAGGGACCCAGAGTCTGTTTTCTAGGTAACCCCATCTAAAGATTCATGGAGTCATGGAAAATGGTAGATCTGTAATTATTGGGAATTTCAGGTGGTCATTTTACCATGGCTGCACAGCATTTAGTGTATTTCTAGTCAGTGTGTTCATTGTAGTTCCTTTTACTTCTAGGAATATCTTACATATGAGAAAAATAATGTGCTCCCGGAGCGAAGGAGGCAGAATCTACAACCTAAGATAGACTCATTCAAAGGTATGGCATGATGATGTGTGTCTTATTGTGTAATTCTTGTCCTTGGCATCAGCTATTTTGTCTGTCCTCTATATATTCCTTACCACCATTTATGTATAAATACTCCTTTTCAATATTGTTTTGTTTAGTAATACCCTAAAGCCCATCTAGCTCCTCTTTTCTAGTACTACATAAGGCATGCAGTCATTATTTGATGGATTGGCTTCACTGCATTGTGTATTGTTCATTAGGTGTAATGGAATGTGGAAACTATCCTTGTGCAGGTGGATTAATATATTGCCATCATATTTTGATTACCCTCCCAGCGGTATTCCTGAGTGTGGCTCGGGGTGAATTTTCCATATCAAAAGCGGTAAGCCCGAGCCACACTCGGGTTGGAATTATCAGAGAGGTTATCAAGTGCTACCTGGTTCCCACGCTCCAGTGGCGTCATCCAGCAGTGCCTGCGGTGTCCTCCAGCGATGTCCTCCTGCGATGTCCACGGCGTCATCCAGCATCTGCTTCCCCGGCGTGTGAACGTTGGGGACGCAAGGCCAGAGGAAGCAGATGCCAGTCAGGCATCTGCTCACGAGTCTTAGGCTGGAGGGCGGGATCATTGGGCAGGTAGGCGGGACCGAGTGTGAAATTTAAAATAATGAGGATTTTTTAATGTACCATTTTTACATTTAAAAATCCTCAATATTCACACCAGGGAGGTTAAGGATGTTTTTTGGGTTTACCTCATGTGCACCATTGCTTTAATGCTACTGATGTCCTTTGTGAATCCTTTGGCATCATGATAACTAAGCAGTTAGCAGTTCTGCATTTGGTCACAAAGGTCCTGGGTACAGTCCCTACCTGTTTATATCCCTGCCCTAAACAATTTTTTTGTGATCCCACTGCTTCTTTTATAGGACTTGAAGATGAATTTATTCACAATACTTGCAACTACCCACTTTAGTGAGGAATCTTTTACTTCTTATTTAGAATATGTAACAAAGGAATCCAGGCCTGCAGATGGAGGAGCCCACATATGACCTTGAGTTTGATGCAGAGAAGTTGGCATCTGCCCCCATCTATGTTCCTATAGGGCAGGGGTGCCCACACTTTTTTGGCTTGCAAGCTACTTTTTAAATGACCAAGTCAAAATGATCTACCAACAATAAAAATGCTAAACATATATTTATTTATTTATATATATATCGAGTATGACACAGAAGTGACTGAAGCTAATGAGACATTGAATGGCAGAACATTGCACAGACACTGCACTACAAGACTATAGTAACAGGAAAGCCACAGTTCACCTGTCATAGGAGAATGACATGTAGCACAAGAAAAAGAACTGCTAACCAGCACTGCTCACCTCCGACTGCCCTCCTCCTGCCCTCTCTGCCTCCCTCCCCACTCCCCACTGTAACATGGAGCCTTCTCACACTGAAAGACATCCCCAGTATCCCTATAGACGTAGCAGCCCGGCTGTTAGGAAACAGTAGGGAGGGGTAAGGCAGGGCTCTGCGTTCGACTCAGGTTGCCTTTGCGATTGACGTTTTGGGCATCCCTGGTATAGGGCATCTACTAAATTAATTGGTCAGAAGCAAAAAGCAGGAACATTAGTTGGGAGGCCCAGCTACTGACTAATTATAAAATGACTGTTGAACCTTATAAAAAATCCTGATAGATGACTTCTTGTTTCATGACCTCATATCATGTTATCAGCTTTTCCAACTATCCTCTGAACTACAAAACCGCTCAGTATTCTCCGCAGATTTATTTTAAGCTGGGAGAAATGAAACTGTAGGTGGGTGGCTTCTTTATTGTAACCCAATTTTTCAGTACCCACCCAAAAACAGCCGAATGGTTACTGAAAAGTGCCGGGTGGTGCACTCAGCTAAAAGGAGCTGGGGAGAACACTCCCACCATGTATGTCATAAAGATGGGGAGAGGGGGATCTGTCAGGGCAGTGATTTTCAACCACTGTGCCATGGCACACTAGTGTGCCGTGAGAGATCTTCAGGTGTACCATGGGAAATTATTAAATTACCATTGTCGAGTGTCTGTACTGTAGTGACTGGCAGAGTAATGTAATACTCTTCCATGTCAGTGGGTGGCAGTAGGTAGCTTACTTGCCTTGTTTATTCTTAAGCTGCGTACACACGGCAAATTTTTCTCGCCCGATAATCGGTATCGGCCAATTATCGGGCGAAAATCTGCCGTGTGTACAGTCGGTCGTCGTCCATCGTCCGACGACCGTCCTGGCGGATCCATGGACGATGGACGACAGCCGATCCTAATGAAAGGGAAGGGGAGAGCGCGCAGCAGGGTGCCGCTCCATCGCTCTCCCCCTCCCCTCTCCATAGAGCATGAACGGTGCTGTATGTACAGCATCGTTCATGCATCGTGCAGTCTTTTCTCGTTGGAAAGGATCGTGAAAGATCCTTTCCAACGAGAAAAATTGCAGGTGTGTACGCAGCTTTAGAGACAAAATAATTAGCCACAGAGTGTCATTTTGTAACATTTTTTATTTGTGGTGTGCCACAGGATTTTTTCAGTGTCAAAAAAGGATGAAAAACAGTGTTAGGGAATCAGGAGAACAGCATCCCTCCTATAAATACAGTGAGTGTTGATGTGTGTTTATAGCAGGGCCACCAAGTGTAAATAAAATCTGCAGCCACTGCATCTATAGACATTTTTGTCTTTAGGTTTAATTATACTTTAAGGAAATATTCAACAAGTCAGGTTAATATTAAAATACTGGTTTCTGTTTATCTGCAAGAAAGGGCTAAAAACATTTAAAAAATGGTTTGATTGTTGTGAAAGACTTTTGATTATATTGTGTTTGATTTTGTTGTTTCAGACATTGGGCAGGAACATTTTTTCCATCGAGTTGAAGCGGCTCACTGTTCGGCATGTGATGTCCTTATTCCTGACGTCCCAGAACTTCTAATCGAACATACAAAATCTGAGGATCATTTGCAAAAATGCAAGGTGAGGACAGTCCTGCTCATCAAAAAGAATCTTCTTTTTACAGTAATATAATATGTGCAGAGATGATCACTGTCCTCCTTCCAACAGTATGTGATCTTTACTTGACTTTTACAGATGTCATTTAAGGAAATCAAGAACAATTGTCTGGCGAAGGCAAAGGAGATTCTTCAAGATAAAAATGCCTTAGAACTGCTCAAAGATTACAATAGGGTGAGTGATTATTAAGAGAAATGTGTGCTTTAGTTGGGACACACTGATCCAGTGATTCTCAGCCAGGGTTCCTCCAGAGGTTGCTAGGGGTTCTATGAGCAATGAGAAATTTGTGCCTCTCAATGACACCTTTGTGTAAAGGCAATATTCCTCCCACTGGCCAGCACACTAATATACTGTCAGCTGTGGATATAATAATTATAGCAGGGGGGCCTTAAGACGTGAAAGATATTTTAAAGGTTCCCCCATGTTAAAAAGGTCGAGAAACATTGCACCGACACACACACACACACACACATACTCAGGCACACAGAAGTAGAACGCCTGTAGTCATTTGCAAGTCAATAAACAATGTCATTCTTGAATGTTACAATGTATATTAGCTTATTTTCCTTTAACCCCCCCTAGCGTTCTAATTCTGTCCGTATTTTCATGCAAAAAGCGTTTCCTTTTTTTGCATGCAAACTTATTTTACATTATAGGCCTATTATTCTTAGGTATAACTCACCGAAATATGCCCAATATTTAAAAAATTTAATATTAAACTTTAAATGAAAAAACAAAAATCTGTTAAAACAAAAAAAGGTAAACCTGTAATATATCTGTACAGTATCTTGTATAATATATATATTATATAATAATAGTATATATATATTAAATCAAGATTTCTTTGTATTGGACTCAATGCAGCTATTTTGTATTTTGAATCCAATACAAAATGATTTGAATTTTTTCCGCCCGCACTGGCGCATGCAGCTAAGTCACCAGGAAACCCCGGAGATCGTCTCTGCATTCGCCGGCTGAAGATCGGAAGGAAGAGGACGTGTCCGAGGACCTGCGGAGACCAGCAGGACGCCAGGGGACGACAACGGAACAAGGTAAGTTGTTTTTTTTATGTTTCAAGCGACCTTGAGTGTGACTCAGGATTACCGCTTTTTGCATGTAAAATCCACTCCGAGGCACACTGGGGTTTACCGCTAGAGGGGGGTTAGGTAGTAACAAAACAGACTTGTTACACACCTTTGATCACATCTTACAGGGATAAGTCTTTTGAATTAGGGAAGTAACAAACTTTTTGTTTGTTTGAACTTTCTATCTCATAACAACCCTTCTATGCTTTCAAAGGTTTTTTTAATACTCCTTTTGATCAGGTTAACTAACAAATAATAATCACCCTCAACGATGTGTCTTAAACATATATATATATATATATATATATATATATATATAAGAGAGAGAGAATAGATTTTTTTTTAATTCTTATGTTTATTGAATGTGATGATTTAGGTGAACCTGACTTGTCAATGGTCTGGAAATCTGTTGATAAACCCTACGACTTGCCTGTGGATTTTACATGATTGGTCTTATACAGAACATATGGGTACTTACGACTTCTATGATGAATACAGTTTTGGTGTGGTGCCTCTTTGTTACATACATTATATTTCACATCTTTTTATATCTCAAACCATCCTTTAAACTGTCTCCATCTTTGTTTTGGGTCATTAGGGGAAGGACCCCTTTCAGGAAGCAGAGTGGGCCATGATGTACACCAGCAGCAATCAAGAAGTTCTGGTTGCTGAGGAGGATGATGACGATTATGTTCCTCCAGCTGAAAATATAACTGACAATCTCAATGTAGACTGTATTCAGAATGAAGAAGATTCCACTCCGGTCACTGAAGCTTGCACTCCGGTCACTGAAGCTTGCACTCCGGTCACTGGAGATTCCTCCTTGAATGATTTACCTCCTGTTGAGCAGGAAATGACGGAGAGCAGCGACTCAAACAATGAAAACATTTTAGAAACTCATGATATAGATGGGATAGTTGATGACGATGAGGAGGCTGCTGAAGCCCCATGATCCCCAGCCTGTCCTAACATGACATTTATCCTTGGGTTACTCTTTGCCATTGTGAAATAGATGACTAGGTAATGTCTTTTGGATACAAGGTGGTATGCTCTGGGTGGAAATCGACAGTCAGCTCTTGGGGCAAACACTTGTTGTAGAAAAGGACATCATGAGGGGTTATTGAATTCCTCCGGGACAGAGAAGTTTTATTTTTTATTTTATTTTTTTTAAAGTAATGGATGCTAAACATTTCCCTGCTACATCTGAAATAAGACACGGCTGGGAGCTACACTTTATACCAAGCAGTGTTGCATTGAAATATTATTTGGCTCAGTATTAGTTGCATCATTGTTTTAGAAATGACACTGTGACAATAAATGTAAGCACAACCCTCCACTCCAAATTTTTCAGCTTGTTTGCACTAACACAATTGTGCACTTCCATCCTTGTGACACGACTGTGCCCATGTACACAATAGCAGTGAACCTAAGTGATCCTGCAAACCTGGAAAGCATGGTTTGGTGGGGAGGAACAGCAGTGGCCTGAGCAGAACCTTGACCATAACCCCTTTACCATAAATTGGAATACAGAGGCACTCCAAGATCCTTTTATTAAAGTCTGTTATAGCTGTAAGTAGACATACAGATAAAATTCTGTTTATTATTGGTGTCCTGGCAGTACCAACATTTTTTTTCTTTAATGCTTTTTTAAAATAGCCGTGCATTTTCTGAGACACTCCTATGCTTCATCCTCATAGCTGTAGTGTAAGATCTCAGGCGTCTCAGGGTATTGGGAGTGAATTTTATTCAGGTCAGTATTGTTCTTGCTGGAAGCTAAGACATCTAAAAATGAAACACTTCTAGACCAAGATGTCTTCCTTCACACAGGGACGGTGCTCAGCAAGGAATGGTTTGTTATTTATGTACAAATCGGCTGCAGGTAACTATACAAAAACAGCTTGGTGGTTACTGGTAAGCGCCGGGCGGTGCTCCCAGGAGCCGGTTTTGAAACAAGGTTTCCAACAAGCTTATTATGATGGTCAGGGTTGTTTTGGGGACATAATATTAGATACACATTTTTTATCTATTCATTCTTAATAAACACATTTTTTAGCTCGTTCTAGGTGGAAACATACCCAAAGCTGAAAGGCAAGGTCCATATTCCTGTGTTCACAGACAACTGTTAAATTCAGCACACGTGTTTTGTAAATGCCGAATACGAGCTGAAGGTCAGATTACAGTACACATTTTTTTGTCAGCTTCATAGCAGCTGTTCATTTTTTTATTGTGTAGGTAATGGATTGTGGAGAGCTTTTGTTCTGGAGCTTCATTAGAAATAGACCAACATGGCGAAGACATTCAATTGCTGGTGTTTAGCAACCTCCATCATAAAAGGGTATTTAAAAGTTTCCCTCCATGTGTCCTGATAGGACATCTTTTATAAGATTACAGGCTCCCTGTCTAATATTTATATTACTGGGCTCCCTGTTTGGTGCCATGCTGTCACTTCTTTTATCCCCACTAAGCAGCTCATTACAACGATAATAATTCTCTGTAGGGGATAGATCCAGCAATGGTCATTTCCTTCTGAGGTTTCTCAGACTTCTACCTTTACACCCATCACAACTTTTTGGGAAAACGGGGGATAGGGAGGAAATTTTTTTTATATATATGTAGCATTCACCAATTGATACAAAGAACCCAACAAATCTGGCCTCCTCAGTCACAATGATCCATCTTTCTCTGCAGCAACAGGGACATTACTATGTATCCTGCTAAGGACAAGAAATACACAAGAAAAACACTGTAAGACCCCTCTGTGTAGCAAAGGTTTTTGTGAATGAAACTCAGTGATGTCTTGAGCCCGTCATGTTTATAAAATGTTTCATGTGTTATATAAGCTGCAAAATATTGCTTTATAAACGGTTTGTTTGATGTTTTTCTATTATATTTTATTTTAGGTGAGTTGCCTTGTAAATAAATCTATAAGGTATATAAACCAACTGGGGTCATTTTGTTTTTTACTATATGGATGAAGAGACTTTCCATATTTAACGGCGGTCGCCAACCTTTCAGACCTCACAGACCACTAAAATCATCATTTTAAATCCCACGGACCATTAATATGAATTGAAAAAATAAATAAATAAATACATATATAAAATAATGATCTTTCTAATGGTGCTGACATGGACTGTGGCGGCTCTGATTCTTTGATCAGCTCACGGTTAAGGAAAGTATTACTATTGTTACTATTATCATTAGTTGCATTTTTCTCACTCATTGTGGGTTTATTTCATTGGAATCTAAGACCAAACACAAAATGGTAGTTGTCAAACTATTTAATTCCATTAAATAAAACATGTAAAGAAAATACACAGATAAGGTCCTACTTACCTAAAAGAGCATCTGAGGAATAAACAAATAAATTTAAAGAGAATCTGAGGAATAAACAAATAAAACAATGGGATGAGAATCGGTATTGGTGGAGCGGGGTGACTGTTGTAATGGTGGAAATAATACTGAAGCGTACGGCTCGGCAACGGTTGCCTCATACAACCTAAAAACTACACTGAGGTCACGCTGCGCCTCCCTTGTTTTTCCATAAAACATAAATTGCAAATAATGTCCAAATTTTTCTGGGGTTCACCAAAAATTTATCAAGGGCCACTGATATATAAGATCCCTGGGCTAAATGTGTAAACCGTGCGGTGTACATACAAAGCATGTCTGCAGTCTACACAAGATAGCAGCAGGACCAGATTTGTGTTTGTTGACCTTTGCTTATTACTCACGGCAGCTCTTTACCTGTTCACCTTTATATGCCCGGGGGACCTGAGCAATTTATAAAACTTTCATTATAGGCTTGTTCCTCTAGTGACAAATTTGTGACTTCATAAGATAATGCAATACAAAAAAAAAGGGGGATAAGAAGTTGGGACTAAACAACAATAAATTATAATATACAGTTGTGTTCAGAACATGGTATTAAAGCTAAAAATCCTCAGTTATTTTCATAATACAGACAAATGTATTGTAAACACTGCACATTTTATTCCAAATTTAAACATGACAAAAAATATGAAATTTGTGTCTTTCCCTTTTCTTCACTTTCTGTATAGAATATTGGTCTGCGTTCTTTACAAACATTCCAATTATTCTGCATTTCTTGGTTTAGCCTCAGAAATAGCACCTTTGAGGTCACCCCACAAGTTGTATCAGGGTGCATTAGCCAAGCAACCGATTTTCTGCACTTCTATATGTTTTCCCCTCTCCAATCAACATTTTAATCAAAGTACACAGTTCTTCTGGAAAGACCTATAATTGACAGAATGACTTCACTAACTGAACCCAATATAATATTCCTGATATACTTTTCTTTACTTCCTGTAAAGAATAACAAAATTAAATATACAATTTTTCTTCATGTTTTGACTTGGAATACAATGTGCACAGTTCCTATTTGCATGATGTATATAAATAATTTTTATATTATTTTGTGTCGCATTACCTTCCACAAGCATCACATATGGAGGGAAATTCTTGGCAAGTCTGAAAACCTGAAAGAACTAGATCAAAGAAGGGTAGATTTTCAGCTAAACCCTGGCTGTAACTGTTTAAGTTTTTATCTACTCCATCTTGAAAAAACTGACATCTATAGTAAAAATGCTGACAGCAAGCAGTTTCCTTGCAGGTACCATGCTGAGAAGATATTCCTGGCTTTGTTATAAACTCACTTTTGTGAAGTTTGTCCAATTCCTCTATAGGAGAAGCAAGAGTGCAGATTAGGAAGCCAATCAATGGTTATGATATGCTTACGGCATGATTGAAATCCTCGTCATTGTAAAGACCCTGCTTTGAACAACTTTCCTGAGGATAGAGGGAATCGTACTCCACATAAAGAATTGGCCAACTTGATTATCCTCTCCTCCTCCAGTGTTGGTCTGTGATTTGCTACCCTTAATAAATATACAGCGCTGCGTAATATGTTGGCGCTTTATAAATACTGCATAATAATAAATCCAGGCGACCCAACTTATCTTAGAGTCCAATCACCAAATTGTAGACCTTGTTGGTCATGGTAATCATAAATATGTAAAGAGGTTGCCTGTTCAGCCATTTGAGCCAAAGACAAGTATGCTAGGACCATAAGCAATTCCAAGTCGGTGACCCCAACCTAACAAGGCTACAGACAGTATTAAAATGGAGAATACTTACATTAAAGATAATAAGAGCACAGCGTTCTCCATTCCTTTCCCTTCTTCTGTAACGTCACTCCTCTAACCACCTCCGCATTGCCTATAGAAAGACTGGACGATTCCTGCCATCATTTTACAAGACACGGACATTTTATAAACCTTTCAACAAACATCTTTCAAAGTTTAAAACTTTGTGAAGCGACACCAGAAAAATAGTTTACTGCAAGCAAAATCTACACATCTGTAGAGTAAAAATTTCTATTTATTTCTTAAATTCACAGACAGTCTTTAATTATAAGAACATGGTAATACAAGCCGTGATACATGTGTGGTTTGATATAAATTTGGTATTCTGTATTTAAATGGTCTTTAGATCTAGTTTGTGATGCTCTGCAGGGGTCTCTGGCAGCATAAAATTACAAAAGAAAAACTAATGTCGGGAGAAAAAGAAAAAAAAACCCATACTCAGATTGGGACACTGGTATAGGATGCAATTTGTCACCCCAAATTTGTCTGCACATGCAGGAATATTATTTATGACATTGATCATATAAAGTCAACACAGTGTTCAGGCCACCGCAGGAAGGGCAATAATACAGAATGGAGGTGATACTAACACTGTTTTTCTTGGGAGAAAATAAAAGAAAAATCCTGTCACAGCGTTGGTGAGCTGCTCAACTGATGGTTATAATAAAGGAAACGGGACACAAATTATTTCAGCAACTCCAAGCTAAAAAATAAAAATACCAATCATGATTTCAGTTTTTGTTTTGTGAACCTAAGGCTGGCTCGGAAAATTCACAGAACAAAAACAAGAATTCTAATTCTCAAATCAATGAACCTACACAAATACAAAATGACAGAATTGACATTTCAGTAATATCATTTCAATACCTAGAAAAAAAAATACAACAAAACCGGTATCAGACCCCAAGTGCACACAGAAAACAAAAACCCAACAAAGATGACTTTTTTTTTTTCTTGAGCCGAGTTCATAAATTTAACATTTAAAAGAAAATTCCACAGCTAATGAGCCCCAAACAATTCATGATCTGTCTTATACACTTCAGAAAAACGTTATTAAAAAGGCCTCCAAGTCTCTTTTTATATGTATGCAGATAGACGTATCAATAGACGTTGGGAACAACTGACATTCCCTGATATTTGTACAGGTAAATTTATGTACAGAGATCTTACAGTTGGATCATGTGACCTACTCTCTAAAATGAATTGCCAAGCATTACCTACAAGTCACTTACACTTGGCCTGATTTATGAAAGAGAAGTCAGACTATCATGGATTATCAGGCAAAACCTGATAAAGGATTGAAAACATATTCAAAATAGGAAATCCATTACAGGATCACCCAGGTTCTCCCATGATAGTCTCTTCTGCAGTCTTAGACAGCTTTAATAAATCAAGTCGATGTGTCTTGTATTTGTACATTGATTTTGGGATAGAAAAAAAAAAAACAAAAGCTAAAAAAGATGGCTACCAAATGTAATGCATTTTTTATGGTGCCAAGACGTCAGCCCCGAGAACGAAGCTTACGCCATCTTTGCCAGGAATCACAATCAACAGGGTAAATACGAAAACTTATTGCAATGTCAGAAATCGTTTGATGAGCGATTTTATCCCCTAAGTCACAAGTTCTGACAATCTCCATCTGCGATTTTTTGGAGAGTTCTAACATTGCACCTTAATACTGAACTCTTTGCATACATTTGTAGAAAATGGTATTATATATGACTATGTGAACAGAATGTAAATAGAAAATATACCCTGTTCTTAATTTACTTTTATTTTCACTAGTTATACAGAAAAAAAAAATGAAAAAAAATAATAAGTTCTGTTTTTCTGCAGAGACCTTTGTAGAATATTTACATGTATTGGTAGTCACAGCTATTCTATTAGAACTAAGTACACAAATATTAAAAGGATTCCAATCAACAGCAAATTATTGTGGAAAAAAAAAATGGAAGAATACTTGTTTAACAAACAGAGAAGAACTTTGCCTCCTTGGGATTCTGGTTTAAGTTTTAATACATATTTACAATATACTGTACCATAGATTATGACCTTTGCAGATTTTATGTGTGGTAGAAAGAAAAAAAAAAAAGAAAAACCGAGCACACGAAAGTTTAGAGTACAAAACTTTAAAAAAATTAAATAAAAATCACAGGTGAAACATAAGGATGCAGCCACGAGAGGGCAGTAAGGCAATCTGATATTGGTTGTATCAATATCTAAAAGAAAATTGTGCAAGAACACTGTCAGGGATGTTATTGTAAAGGCAGATCGGGGTGTGAAAAGACTTTAAATACTGCAGAGCATCACATGTGGAATGACCCCATCAGCTCGGACAGTACAATTCTTATTAGTACTGTGGGAGGAGATTCTCGATCATACGTCAGAGTTAACACAGAGCAAGACCGACTTACTTCAGTAACATATACTAAGATAGGGAAGCGGTCGTGTTCTGTAGCTCTGATGCATTGCTCCGACTTCGGAATACCTTTTTGTTTTAGCCGAGTGCTTTATATCGTTCTGGTAGCCGTATGAAGTAGCAGTCCCAGAGTTACCCAGACCTGCAGAGCATCACGGTAGCCCCTTTATCACTATGCAAATACTGAACAAGTATCACCCTCACAATCTTACAAGGCCCCCCTAGTATTGCCAAAGTGTACCTCCCCACACTCTCCACCCATTCTGCAGCCTACAGATGAAAAGAGCACCCTCCTGCAGGATCAAAGAAAAAAAACAGGAAATTATAGGGGTGGGAGTAAGGGGTGGACAACAGCGGCAAAAGGGGGGTTGAAACCAACATAAATATATTCTGTATATGCAGCAAAAGTAAAATGAAATGAAATATAATAAAAAAAAAAGACTTTATTGCATGAAATCAGTTACAACACAGACTTCTGTGCCTGTTGCTCGGAAGGGATGTGGAAGGGGAGGATGGGGCAAGGACACTATCTAAAAAAGGGAGACAGGGTTAAGAACTGGGAAGAATAAAAGGAAAACAGAGCTTATGGCACATAAAGGATTTTAGTTTGTTTTTTTTACTTTTTTTAAAACAGTTCAAATTATATATATTTATATATAAAATAAAAAAGGAACAGAACAAAAAAAAAAATTACAGAGATAGTAGGGAAGGTGAGTAGGAAGGGGTGGAGGAGTTTGTATCAAATTAATAGGGTATTAACTCCAAGATCAGAAGAATTAAAGGCCCCTCCTTTCCACGTTCTACACACATGCGCACACACACAGGGCTGGTATAGCTGCTCAGCGTTGCTGCACTGCGTACACACCGAGGGCATAGGGATCCTGCAGACTACTGTGTGCAAATCATTGCACTAAAATCATCTGCAGCACCTCTGAAGTATGACATGGTCATGTAATCGACTTCTACAATATCATGCTACAACAACTGTGCAATGCCATGTTGGGACGATGCCTAGTCTGAAAAGGCCACTAACACTGTTTTTTTTTTTATTCTTTACCTGGCTTAGGACAGGGCATTTACAAGCAGGATGACTAAAAGGCCAAGTTTACGCACACCCTGAAGCATGGAACTCCTCTCCAACCTTGATGCAGAGGTGTAGAGGAACAGACAACTGTCCTCTAGAAAACACAATGCACACAGACCTGCTGGGCAAGGTAATGTGGAGTAGAAAAGCCACTGGAGAATGACGTAGCAGCAGATGTATATGTAGATATCCATGCAAAAAACGGTGAAGCCCAGCAAAGGACTATAAAACTACAAACAATAGTGTGCATAACGTCTATTTCTTATTCCATGCAGCTACATGTTTAAAGTACACAGGGCATAGACATGTGAAACGATACAAGAGGCTATGAAAAGCGGAAGTTATCTGTGTGTGGAGGGTATGTAGAGATCTTATGCTTTATCTGTATAGGGTATTTAGGCTAAGCACTTGCTAAGTTAATGTAAGAAAAAGGATATTTAATACCTGAGATTCAAGAGCGATTTGGGTGTTTAATGGCACACACAGACACACGCACGCACGCACGCACACACACACACAAAACCAAGGAAGGTCAGAGAGACACTGTACAAGTTAAAAGAAAAAAAAAAAAAAAGTACAATCATTGCAGGCACATAGAAATGTGTGTACAAAAATAGATGAAGGGAACTAGAAGAGCAGAGTGGATAAAAAGTAGCTGATGTGAACACAATTTATGAGATCAGGCACAGAACGCACACGACACACATACAAAATGCATAGATAATTGCAGAGCATTACCAATTCGCCTGTTAGTTTACCAATATGAGCTCAGAGCAAACACTGGACGCAAAACTCTGGTAAAGCAAGCCAAAATCGAAAATTTGCAAACGTTTCCCCTTTTAAGGCTTAAAGCTTAGTTGATCCAGCCAGCATTGGCCTGACTTCAATTTTTAAACCCATAATATACATACTTCTTAGAAAGTGCTCTGCACTTATATATACATTCCATATAGTATGAAACATGCATGCTTTTGGTGACTGGAATACAGTGCTTGACGCCACTGTTCCGAAATCAACTCAAAATGGTGCAGGAACTGCAATGACTGGTAATGTAGGCTGCAACTAGAATATTATACAGCAGTTATAGCGCTGTGCTGTAGAAATTGGTTTGTGCACACAATGAGCAATGTTCTGCAGCCCTCTGAGCCCTAACACAACCATGCACACTTGTATTGAAACCGAATGATTCCTTCTTGCGTGTAAAGCTCATACACCACTGAGCGCTTTCCCCTCCACGTCTCACAAACTAGAGGCTGAGAAAATTCTCCAAATTCTCCTTCAAACCCCCCCAAGAGTCCATGATCTTCAGAATTGCTCTTAATTAGAAAGGGAAGGGGGGTTTAACAAAAGGAGGTTTTACTGCACAATGATCCGAACTAGGGCCATACATCTGTTCCAAACTCAAAACTTCCAGAGGCTTTGTGTATCCACATACAAGGGTGGGGAGATAAAATACACGAAGGGCAATAATTTCAGCGTCTTTTGGGTAGGTGTCTCTCTGCCCCTCATCATGACATAAAAAAAAATATGAATAGAATTCATGGGGTTGGGCTGCAGGGAGTAAAGTGGTGGAGGTGACAGTGAGAATATTGAAGTCTCAAGAGAACAAGTTCTGTTCAAATATTTCCATCAGGTCACTCTGAAAATTCATGTCTATCGAAGGAGTCATCTGTGGGAGGAAGACAAACATTAGTATCTAGCATATTAAAACAAATTTTTATTAAATAAATACAAATGTAGTAACAGTTACCGCGTGTCGCCGTCTCCGCTCCTGTTCTCGTTTCCTGTCCATCTCTCTCTGATCCATGATTGGCTGTGAGCTCTGGGCAGGAGGTGGAGGTGTAGGAAGAGGGGTTTGCACATGTGGCTGCTGCTGTTGCTGTTCCTGCCTCCTTCGAGCCTCTTCATGAGCTTTCCTTGCTTGCTCCTGAGCATCATCTTCTTCTCGAGACCTAATGTGTGCAACAAACATAACCATATATAAGACCAGATATTTTGTAAGAGTATGCATTTTTACCAACATGGGTCTACACAAAGTAGATATAATGCAGCAATAGTTAGATAGAATTATACAGTAAGCAAACTTGCTGTGTTAATATTTTAAATTTTTACAGATTTGCTTAAAAAGAGGGTTTGGATTGCAGCCCCATTTGGTTAAAAATACGGTAACGGCTATGTGTAGTGTACATCAAGGTGGCCCCTGTTGTAACAGCACACAAACAGGAAGCTAAGCATGTGACACCATTAGCAAAATTTAAAGAAATTCACAAAGGGACAGGTATTTCTAACTTTATGTAGTGACAAGTTACGATTATAAGCCAAATCAGAAGAGGCCAATATTTAGAGGTTTCACAGTTTTCTAATTATTTAATTCTCTAGAATATATGCTCCACAATGAACCAAAGTCTATATGGGCCACCTAGGAATTACAGAAAGAATAGTCCGAGCACTTTAACAGGGTCCAATCAGAAATACAAAAAATAAATTAGTTTTCCTGCAGGATGCAGTGGCCATGAGTTTTACTCTTGCAGCCTGAATCAGATCCAGGCAATGGAGGGAGAATCCCTTTCAGGTGAACTGAAACCAGGCATAAATAATGACGTACAACAAAGGGGCGAGAATGAATAGTAAAAGTTAAGTAAATGGCACCGATACACTACACTGCACCCACTCCGTCCTCCTGCTGTATGAACATATATAAGTTTATCAATTATGTTTAATCATCCACATGATTGTGCTTTCTTGTAAATTGTACTAAATTCAGGTATGGTTACTCACCTCATCCTCTCCTGCTCCCTACGCATCCTTTCTGCTTGCTCAGCCTGCAGTTTGAGAGCCCTCTCTCTTTCTTCCTTCTCCCGAGCTGCACGTCTGAAAAGCTCAAAGCTATCACTGGATGACTTCCCGGGTGCAGTTGGGGTAACCGGAGGCTTCTGTACCAGGCTTGCCCACGAGCCCATGTTTTTAATTTTCAGGTCCTAAGAAGTAACAGTCACTTAATAAATTCATGTTTAAAGGTGTATTATCTACTCTAACATGAACATAAAAAGAGAGGCTTTTAGAATGACTCCTATAGTATAATGCACTATAAATCAAAGTAAAAATGTCTGATGCTTTATGGAATAAATTTGGAGGTTATCTGAAGCATTTATAGCAGTAAAGGGTGCATAATGGAGACTTTGATACTATTCCATGGGCAAGCAACGATGGTGTGATGTGTACCATTTATAGGAGGCAGTGCGAATGTCACACCACCCATGCACACAGAAAGGCAAACAATGCAGTTTCCTGTAGGCACTGCCTATTTTATGACACCTTTTTCATGTGTGATGTGACTGCAACACCATCATGTGCATTAAGAGACAAATGTGCTCATATATATTTATAAATAAAAGGCAGGAACTTATAAAAATAGTTTTTATTACACTGACGTCATTAGCTTTACCTTTTTGGGGGCAACAGGCGTCTTCGGTTCCTGCTTTTGCTTCTCTTTCTCCGGTACCCCTTGAGAAGTGATGCTTTCAGGCGGCCTCACTGGGCGACTCCCATCAATGGGCTTCATTTCTGGCCCTAAAGAATAAAAAACTAAATATATAAAAACTACATCCAAGAATAAAGTTCACACACAATACGTGAAAGCTGTAAGCAAGAACTTTTGAATTTCCTTTAAATAGTTTTATATACTTTTTAGCTTTTAACCTTTTAGCCAGTATCAGAAAGCTTATTGAGTTAGTGGCAAAGTATTAAGTTGGAGCTGTTAGGACCCAGGAGAATAGTGAGCCAAAGACATAATATGGTGCCTGCGCTTCTTTTATTGCTAACTTTATCTGTAACACAAATATAAAAGCAGGTGGACATCAACCTCCTGTCACAAATATACACTTATGGACCAATCATCTCCATGGAAATTTATTTTACATTGTAGGGTATAATTCTTAGGCATAACTCACAGAAATATATTCAATATTTAATAAATTTAATAAAAACTTTAAAGACACAAAAATCTGTTAAAAAATAAAAAATGTAATGTAGGTGTACAGTAGCATATTTATATTATACATGCATATATTTTTTTTATGAAAATTTCTTTGTATTGGACTCAATATAGCTATTTTGTATTGAATCCAATACAAAAATATTTAAATTTCCAGCCGATCCGCCCGCCCCGCCGTCACCGGGAAACCCTGGAGATTGTCTCTGCATTCGCCATCTGGAGATCGAAGACGACAGACGTGTCCCCAGGACCTGCGGGGACCAGCAGGACAACAGGGGACAAAAACAGAGCAAGGTAACTGGGGTTTTTTTTTAGGTTAAAGCTACCCCGAGTGTGATTTCGGATTACCGCTATTTGCGGGTAAAATCCACCCCGAGTCACACTCGGGATTATCACTAGGGGGGTTAATGTAAATACTAAATTTCAAATAGTTTATTGAATACAAAATGGACAACAAATCTTTTGTTCACCTAAATCAAACTACAAGGATTTCTGTACATGTACAGTCCCTTTGGCTGCTACATAAATGCAACAAGGATCCACTGGTAATGCTACCAAGCTCCTTGGACATCCTTGCATAGTCCCAGCAAATTAGAACATACTTACTAAAAAATGTTGTCACTTTTAGTAACTATTTTATTCACATCCCAACACAGGACATTTAAAAAGAGCATGACAGCACCTTGACTGATTTGATACATATCCAAATTTTTGAATTTTCTTGTGTTGGGATGTGAACAAAGTACTGGCAATGTCATACTGCTGACAACTCCTTGTCTATAGGTATCCTACAAGGATTTATTTCACAAATTGGTTTAATTCTCTGCCTTGGTCATTTTGAAAATGATTGGTTTATAGATTGACCATAAAATTGATCAAGCTCTTCAAATAAAAAATTACTTACGTGGCTGAACAAGGCTGGAACCTTTTAGAGATTCTGGAAGTTTGTGGGGTTCAGTCCTCATGCCAGGTGAAAAGCCTTCTGGACGCAACGAGGGCGAATGGCGTTTTTCTTCTTTTACTATAAGTGGCTGAGGCTGCAACACTGATGATCCTCTCATTTCCTGGGGAGAAGATAGGCATGTTAAACAGTTACCAATCCCAAATCTTTTTTTTTCCCTTAATGAAATAAAAGTAGGTTAGCCACTAAGTGGACTCACCAATTCCTGTTAAAAAATCTTGTTTGGGAAAAAAAAACACTAGATATCCTACTAAACTAAGGACTGCGACCATCATTTAAAACTTACTTCCCCCAACCTAAGGCTGTCAGAATTTCACCCCTAGAATGTCTGGACAGTGAGGAAGAAGTGGCGTGGTTATATTTTGTTTATCTGCTTTATCAGAATATGGTTCAAAAAAAAAAAAAAAACCACAGATTAGCCCCCAGAGCTGCTTATCCCTTTCCTATTCTGACAACTGATGTACAGGGACAAAAGTCTACCAAGTTTGTACATACATTACGCTAATAAAATGCTACACCTAGCTTTACGGTACCTGTATGTTTCACCAATTAGAAAATGAATAGCCAATATCACAAGTGTGCTTTCCAAGACATATAAATCATACCCATATGCTAAACCATTCTTTAAATGTGGTACCACACACAGCTGAGCTACTAAAAACACATGCAGAGTTCAGGCCAAGGATTAAGATCAGTGGTCTGTACCTGCTTTTTGGACTGTGCGGCCTGCGGTGACGAAGGATGGGAAAGGCCTGCAAATGGAGGAACCTGAGGAGAATGAAGGAGAGGAGATGGGGCCTCCCGCAAGTGACCTAGACATGCCAGAAGCAAAAAGAAAATTAAGCAAAGCCAATGAAGACAACTTATACAATATTCGCTTTAGTATACAGCAGAGGTGCCAACACTTTTTTGGCTTGCAAGCTACTTTTAAAATGACCAGGTCAAAATGATCTTCCAACAATAAAAACTTAAGACTTAACTCCAGTGGGCGGTAGACTTTATTTTGAAAAACAGGGCTCCGCGATCTACTCGCGTTGCCTTTGCGATCTTCCGGTAGATTGCGATCCACTTGTTGGGCACCCCTGGTATACAGAAATAGCAGGGGTCCCCACACTTTCTAAACAAAAAAGTCAGCTCAATCATTAGAGGGAACTTATAATGATATTATTTAAGTTGACTTGGTTCTAAAATGAACTGCTTGCCTGGTTGGTGTTTTGATCATCTGTATTAAATACCTCCTGAATCACTAATTCAAAATGAACATGCAGCTCAGGTCTTTAGCTAGCTAATTGTCAGTTATTGGGATGCTTTTTCTTCACAGACATATCACTCACCTCCAGAGTATGGCTCTGGTTTCTGCTGCCGTGGTGAGGGATGGTGATGTTGAATGACTTGCTGTGGCTTAGACTGCTGGTGTACAAGCTGTTGATGGGGAGCAGTCATTGCACTTTGAAGGGTTGGATGTGGCGGCTGAGGAGGTGGTGGCGCCTGCACTGCTGGCTGTTGTTGGGAAGCTGTAGGTGGTGTTTGCAACTGATGCACGTGGGATGGAGGAGGAGCAGGGGGAGGAGCGGTGCTAACAGAGGAAGAAGGTGAGGGGTAAGGCAGGTTCTGCAAAAGCCGCATAGACTGAGAAGCAGCAGACAATGGTGGTTGGTTCTGCACTTTAACAGAAGGGAGAAGCGGCTGAAGAGGAGATTGCACGGGAGGCTGTTGAGATTTCTGTAGCTGCTGCAGATAAAGGGCCATCTGCGTATGACCAAGCTGAACAGGAGAAGAAGGGAGCCCACTATTTGGGGAAGATGGGCCATCATCTTCTAGCAGGGCATGAGGAGGCTGTGAATGATGAATGAGAGAATGAGGAGGTGGTTGGTGATGCGTTTGCGCTGGGGGCGGTGATGCAGATGGTGGCCGTACAGGTTTAGGAGGGAGGGCAGCTGCACGATTTGATGGGCGGGAAGGTTGCTGAGGCATGGCATTATGTAGAGCTGTAAAACAAAGAATAAAGTTAGAGCCATGTAACAAAAACTCAATAACTTAAGCTGTCATTCCCTAGTATTACTAATCAATGAGACTAACCTGGAGGACTAACAAGGGCATGTTGGTTGAGATGAGGTGGAGAACATCGTTCTGGTTGACCACCTGTGAGGTGTGGTGGAAGATCCGGTGGTGGAAGGTGCAGACCTGCCTGTCCATAGTGAGCATTAACTGCATCAAAGACATTTGCAGGATGAAGCGGATGATGAAGAGATGGATGGGAAGTGTCCAAGCTGGGAGGTGCGGCATAAGAAGGTGGAGGGGTTGGGGATGATGGTTTATGGATATTAGGCGGTGGAACAAGAGGCTGCTGTGGAGGATGGGGTTGGTGGTGATGCTGTCGGAAGAAAAAAAATAGTCAGAAAATAATATTTGTTACAGCTTACTGATCAAACATGAAATTATGCTAATATACAACACAATGAATGCATTACTAGGAAAATAAGTTTTATTACATTTACCCCACTTAAAGGAGAAACTACACTTCAACTGCAAGAAAAAAATAATTTACCAATTTTACATTTACTATATCATAATAGTATTAAAGTACTAAGTTATTGCAAGTACATGAAGTATAGTGACCAATTGATTGAAATAAAGGATATTCAAAAATCTAGGTACAAGAATATATGCTGGATAAATTAAATAATATAGGAATATTGGATTTTTAAAGTTTAATTTGCATTTACAGCAATTACCTTTCTAGACTCTCTCCCTGAGTGACTCTTTTTCTTCTGCTTATGTGTTGTTTCTGAAAAAAAAAAAAAAAAGTTTGCAGTTCAACTTCTAAGGCTTATTGAGAACACCAAGTACTTCATCTTAAATATTGTTTGAATGTGCTACCTGGATCTGACTCCTCGCTGTCTGAGGTGCTGGATTCACTTGAACTATCAGACTCAGAAGAGGAGAAACCTTTCCCCTTACCAGAACCAGATGAGGGAGCTTCAATTTTATCTGTAAATAGGAGAGAACACTGTTAGTAGCTAAAGATACAAACTCAGATATAATCTTACCTGCTATTTACATACTGTTGTAACCCCAGAATCTGGGAAAACCCCTTTCCTAGGACGGTAACATATTACATCCCGATACATACTGTGTAAATCTAGCCATGAAATCGGGAATCTTCCTAATGAGTAAAGCGACAGGAACATACCAGAGGTTTTACTTAAACAAGTTATAAAACACTTGCCTGTTTCTTATATCCCCAAAAACCATTAATAAATCATCCTTTCTTGCATCCTAGTGCTGCTGAATTCCTGCAGCCACTTTTAGTTCACATGAACTTGCTTCTGTCTTGGCTGCATATCACTGGATCAGCTACTTGACAAACCAAGGCTATGCAATGCATGATCACACCAAAAGTGTCTGAACAAGAAACTTCATGGCACAATCATCATGTATAGCAATTCAAACTGAAAATGTAATAGCTACTTAAGATTGAACTTTGGCTGCTGTGCACTGGTTACAATTTTCTAGCAGTAGTTTCTTTTGGCAGAATTCTTCACAACACTCTGGGGCCCAAAATATATAAGTCGTATGAATTCCAGTGTTCTAAAAAATTCCTCCAGGTACCATTTTTATTTTTACCTTGAGTTCTGTTTGAATGAACACCGTAATCCCTAAGCATTCTACCATACCACCAGTCAGTTGGTCTTAAATCTCACCTTGTGGTTTCCTTTTTTTTCTTAGGCAAGAGGTAACATATCTCTCCATCTCTCTCAGTGTGGACGGTTTAAGGGTCTCAAAGTCTATTTCAATTTCATCTGGGTTAGAGTTCTTAAGTGATGGCTCCCGGGACTGGATGATGTGTACTACTCTGCCCAACTTTTCTCCCGGGAGCTTATTAATGTCCAGGCTTAATTGTCTCTTTTCCTCATAAGACATTGGTCGACATCTCTGGGATTCCTCTTCTGAAGACTCACAAGGTGCAGGTGGAGGTGCGGGTCTTGCTGGGCGTGACACTGGGGGAGCCGCTTCTTTTTTAATGCTGATGAGTTTAAGGGAAAAAGTAAATTACTCCCTATCCCCATAAACAAACAATGGGTATGCTAAGGAAAAGGTCTGTCCCAAATAACATTTAAAGTGATCCTTAAAGGAAAGCAATATTTGTGTTTTATTCACATACTTGGTACATATTTACTAGGTCTGGTCTAATCTTTAATATATGACAATGACGTACAGGGGGAAGTGGGCGGTGCATTTTATTTAGAAAATTTGGTTTTGACAAGTTGTAACAAATATCTTGAGGCAAGAAACTGCAACTAGCACAATTTTGTTCTATGAAACTTTACATAATATTCAGGCCTAAAATGTGCATTTTAAAGTGTGCAAAAAAGGAAGCAAAACTGCAGCCCCTGACTAACATTTGCAGTGCAACCAGTAGGCAATGTGTACCGGCTGGATAGACAACACATTTCTTAGTGAAGCCTAGGTGAGAACTTCAGGTCATACAAGGGCCAAAATAGATAAGAAAACTATCATGTTCTACATCAGGCAAAATCTGTTAGACAAGGAATATATAAATTTGCTGCAGCTGCTAATGGGAGAAGGTCCCAATATACAAAAAAATCAGAGTAAGCAATTTCAGCAGAAGAGAGAACCCTTCACAACAGTTAAAGAACAAAGATAAAGCTGGGGTTCCAATTTAGCTTTGTATGCTAGAGCTATTTTATATATTACAGCACAGATGTTATTATACCTGGGAGTTCCCACTGGTCCTTGAACACTTTTCTTGGGTTTTTTAGTTGGAGGTTCCCGGGACCTGTTCTTGCGGGACTCCTCAACCTCCTCTTTCTTTTTGTGCTTATCTTTCCTCTTTTCACGTTCTTTCTTCTTTGGTTTGTTGGGCTGAGGCTGAGATAGGGCTGCTAAATGTTCATGCACAGCTTTTAACTAAAAGAAACAAGTGTTATAAGAGGTATGTTCCCCACAAACTCAACATAGAGTATCGATAAATAAAAAAAAAAAAAATCAGATGCTGTACAGCATTTGCTTACCTGCTCCTGAAGTTCTGCTAATCTCTGTGCACGCTCTTCCTCACTGTCAGAACTGCTTTCACTATCAGAAGAGCTATCACTGCTGCTATCACTGGAGCTGTGTGGAGGGCCCTTGACAGAAGGCGCAGGAGGACAGGGGGTGGGTGAGGGTGCAGGAGCTGGTGCTTCTTCTGGTTCATCTGGCATCTTGGCAAATCGCATTTCAAATACATCCTTAAAAACGAAAAAAAAAAATAATATTCACTAAACATCTTTCCCTATACCATTAAGCTCTCAAATTTAAGACTGCACAACGCAAACAGCGACAATACAGTTTTAATACACATTTAAACTATTTTACCTGCCAATAAATTTGCTATTGTGTTCAACCACTTCTGCTGTTCAGCTACAACCTTAAACAGCATTGCAGCAGCACAGAATTATGAAAAGCCCATATAAACAAACAGCAGCTGGTAGCTGAACATGTTAACATTCCCACCGGGCTGCACATAAATACTATGTTTGCGGGGGGGGGGTTGGGGATTCTATCCAGTGAGGATAGGCTTAAAAAGATAATGGCAGGTGAGGCAATTTTGCCAAACCTTGCTTACCTGAAGCTTGCGGGCCATGGCCACCACCTCATGGTCCGGAGGGTTGTATTTGTAACAGTTCGAAAACATAAGTCGCACATCAGAGGCAAAGTCCTGGGCATCTCGATAGTCCCCATTCTCCAGCTTTACCTGTAGACAACACTATTTATTTAAAAAAGGATTCTTGGTAAATTTAGCCAACACTTTTACTCTCCCCCTGGCAGTGATATTGATATAGTTTTTTTTTTTTTTTTTTTAGTTAACTTGTATTTAACTGGACTAATCTCTTCAAAAATAAACCGGTCATGTTCTGGGCATAAGACATAAAAACACATATGCTGGTCCACTTATAGTACAATTTAAAGTTGAACTAAACCACCAGAGATTTTTCCCCACTATGATGCTATTTTCAAATAACTTGTTTATTGGATCTTGTTGATAGAAATATCAAAATTAGCACATACATTTTTAAGGTGGATTGTAGGGATCACAAAGGTGGGAGTCATTTGTAATGGTACTGCAAAACCTGGGAAACATCTCCTATTTTGCCCAAAGTTCCCGGTAAATACTGTTTTAATCATGTGCTCAGTTTGAATTGCCCAAGTCTTTAACAGGTTTGTTTCAACAAACACAATCTCTCAGTAAGCTTGGAGCCAGGTAGATTTTGGCATGCAGTAGCCATAAGACCTGACCCAGCCTAAAACTGAGAAAATTTAGGACTGATGATCGGTGAATAGACCTCCATTTCAAATACAATGACTTTAGGCTTTTCCTAGAAATCCTGTTTTTTGGGCTCCTGGACCCCCCTAAAAAACCCACAAAGGCTATTAAGACATTTACAAGCATGTAGGCTATTAATTAAAAAGGCTGAATAATATAAACAGTTGTTTTATTTGAACAGCTAATTGAAGCTATGGAAAAAAAAAAACTGTTAGCATGGTCTAATAACGTAATTACCTGACAGGAGGTCAGATACAAGTAGTAGAATAGTTCTCCTCATATTAATGTTATCTCTTATAGCTTCACTTCTAATAACTTTGCAAAATGCAAGTATTAGTTTTATTATATCTGGTGCCAGTATCAAGACACAAGCCTGGTCTAACAGCATGGCATAGAGAGTGAAATTTAATACAGGTTCTTCCCACACCTTAATAGTGCTCAGGTCCATAGGATGCTTGATAATTTCGCAGTAGTCGTGCAGTCCAAGAGCTTCTACATCTACAGGTTTGTAAAAAGGCCAAGCATATGAAGTGTGTTTCTTTGCAAACATTTCACGAACGATGCCTGAACAGTAGCGCAGTTGCTCAGAGATCCTGGTGTTGCTGATTGCCTGAACAGGTTGGGCACTCATTGGGTTGTGTAGAACAGGGGGTGCAGGAAGCTGGGAGTCGGGAACCTCGGTCTTCTTTGCTGGCCGAGACTGACGACCACTCTCCCTTCTAGGTAAAGCTCTAGCAGGCTTTGAATCACTTGGAAGGGGAGAGGATTCATGAAGGGGGTCATGGGCCGTAGGGGTTGTAGTATCTGCTTTCCTCTTCACCCCTTTCTGTGGTAAAGAAAATACATTTTGTTAAAAAGGAGAAAAAAGACTGTCAGATAAACAGAAGTGCACGAACAAATTGCCAAAAAAGCTAGAAAGCCAGAGACCCTATCTACAGAATGGTATTTTCCTAGTCTACCAAATTCCAGACCAATTTCTACCAAGCCCACCTATAGCAAAAGCCCCTGACAGCACAAAGCACGTCAGCTGTAAACATTTACCTAAGCAATAGCTATTGGTTCCCAAGCCCATATCAATAAGGCCAACCTTCTAAGCACTTCCAAACATTAAATGTATCTTAATATTTGGCCTAATTGAACTCACCGTTCTTCTCACCTTTACGGGCTGGGTGGTAGTCGAGATGACAGGTGCGTGGCTCTGAACAGATGGAACAGCAGGGGGTATTGTTGTGGGCACCACCATTTCCTGAGTGACAGCAGGTGAGTACGGAATAGGAGCTTGAGTGATAGCAGGGGGACGGGCAGGTGGGGTACGGGTCTGTGGAGGGGTAGGTGCCTTGGTCACAACAGGAGTGGTCGGGGTTGCAGGTTTAGAAACAGCTGAAGAGTTAGAAGAAGAAAAATTGTAAGTGCCATAAAACAAAACACCACTTTTCATGAGGAGAAAAGAAGAGAAAGAAGAAAAAACACACACACCGTTATATATTTATCACACTTACATGTCACGGGTGGCTTTGGAGCAGTCTTCTCAGATTGGTTTATTGATGGGACCCTCGTTCTCATAGGGATAATTGAGGCATCTAGAAGGCACACAAGACACTTATACATCTGCGTCTTTTCAAAAACCTTCAACTATTTGGTGTCACCATTTATCAATCTATGAGCACAAGCCTTCCAACTCTGATCAATAAAAATAATGACATTACCATTCCTCTAGTCACACTACTTAATCACAGAAAGGACTACCCTTTTATGCTCCAATCACCTGATTCCTTTTTTCCTCGGCCACGTCCTTTGCTCTGAACAATCGGCAACTCTGTTTCCTCCTGAGGCATCTCTGAAATCTTCTGCAGGAAAAGCTTCTCCAGGGCCTCAGCCATCAATACAATGTCATCTCCAGGCTAAGAACCATATGAACAAGTCAGCAATACATAGTAACAAAAAAGCAAGTCTTTCAACCCTGACATTAGAAAAATGTAACCAACAAACCTTTCTACGGAGACATCAGGCAGCCACAAGGCTGCTTACTGTAACTGGTAAAATGCTAGTAAGACAATTGCCTAGGAGACTAACAGCAATTGTAGCGCAGGTTTGTGGAGATTAAACTACTAATAATATGACAATAAAACTATGCTACCACTGAATACTATATAAATGATCTTAAATTGCAATCACAAATACAATGCAAAGTTTGCCCATGCAGAGAACCCCCCACAATTACTCATTAGTACTACATGCCAAAATCAAAAACTCCCCCAAAGAAAAGCCAAAACCCGTTAAATTATTGAGATTCTCCATGCAGCAGCCAATAACTGTGAAAGCCAGCACTTCAGGTATGTTAAAGAATATTAAAACACTACCCTTCCTCGGCCATGGCTGCTTGTCATTCCTCCGGATTGGCTTTCTAACTTTTTACTTGGTGCAAAGGCATTGGTACAGCTACCCATGGCCCCTAATATAGGGGCATGTAATAGGGCGAAAAAGCATTTAAGAGACACTACGCTGTCACTCCTGACAGGAAGTGCCTGAACTAGGACCTTTATGGCAAGATCCACCAGGTGCTCGTTTTATAAAAGCTGAAGATTTCAAAGAGTTAAAAACAACTTTTTTTCAACACATTCATCATCCTGAGAATGTGATAATGTGTCATTGTTTCTGCAAAGCTGTAACAATGGGTTACAGGAAAAAAAAAAAAATGGTTACAATTACAATCCAACTAGTAGGAAGATTTAGAGGCTCACCTTATTATAAATGTAGCAGTTTGTAAACATTGTATTGAAATCCTGGATACATTCCTGCGCATTAGTGTAATAATAGTTTTCCAGGCGTTTCTTGATGGTACCCATGTCCATTGGGGATTTGATGATTTTATAATAGTCCTAAAAATAAAGGAGAAAAAAAAAAAAGGGAAAATATAGAATTGAATATAGACTGCATCGGTATTAAAGAGACAGCATGCCTCTTCCAAAAAGTACAAACAAGACAGGATAAGACTTTACCCCTAACAAGGCTGGCTTTTTAACCAATAGAGACCATGGAAAAAAATGAGACTGAACTACTTCTGAATGTTGTCCCACACTGTTCCAGCGGAGGAGCCTGTTTTGCTGGCTCAATTAACCTCATAGACCAGTTATCTCTTTTGCAGACTAAATGGTGAGTGTTTCCTTCTGAAGGGGTATTCCTCCCTCAGAGGTCACATCATCGCTGACTACCACTATAAAAGGTACAATTTTAACCTTTCAGAACATTACAATGCAGGAGTGCACCAGGATCTGAAAATTTTTTTAAGCGTTCCACTAGGACAAAGAAGTTTGAGAAAGGCTATTCTACTGCAACTTTCATTGATGATCTCCTAAAAACAAATGTAAACAATAGGGTAACTTTTAGGCAAGATGTTAGGATCACCACCAGACTTTTTATAGTCTTAAGGCAACCAGAATGTGTCTAACTCTGATCCAAGAAAACCCAAGTGTCTCATTTTAGCCTGGCAGATGTTTACGTTTGGCTGAGAGTCCAGTAACTGATGCAGTAGCTGATTTTTTTTTTTTTTTTAATGAAATTGGGTAGAGTTAACAAATGGCAAATACTACATAAAACAAGTGATTTTACTTACTGGTAAATTGAGCTTGATTGCATCCACAGGCTGCTGAAAGGGCCAAGCAAACTGATGCTTCCATAGCGTCTTGAGTACGGTTTTGGCCAAGTACTGTAACTGGTTGGTCTGACGTTTAGGTGCGTTTGGCCTTGTTATTTCAGGAGGCGGAGGGTTAATCATTTGTGACAGCAGAGTCTGTGTTTGAGGAGGGGCAGGCTGTGGGGCCCCAGACATTGGAGCCCCTTCCACTCCGTCGCCCATTCCAGATGTGGCCCTTAGACGTGTACCAAGCCCAGTCTCGGATGACATGCTAGAGCTCCCATCGCATGTAGGGCCAGGCGACCTATGGGGTAAAAAATAGGAACATGCATTTTAAAATAAGCTACTTCCCAAGAACAAAACAATCAGAACTTTCCAGAGTTACAGGTGCTACAAACAAAGCAAATTAATATTTGTACCATAAGGTGACAAAGCTATAAATTAATATTGAAATTCAAATAGCTAATTTTTGATATAAAGAGAGAAAAATATAGGCACCTACTGCCCACTTCAATTTGAAAAGGTTTTCTTGGCTGTCATGCTTATCGGATAGTTTCAAAACTCCTCAATGCTTATCGGATAGTTTCAAAAAGTCCTTAATGGCGCAAAATATCAAAGCGGAACTAAAGTTCCACTTTTAGGAGACAAAGATC
Source organism: Pyxicephalus adspersus (assembly GCF_032062135.1). Taxonomy (NCBI): domain Eukaryota; kingdom Metazoa; phylum Chordata; class Amphibia; order Anura; family Pyxicephalidae; genus Pyxicephalus; species Pyxicephalus adspersus. Next base: position 17,603,168 of record NC_092859.1, read on the forward strand.
AGGCAGGTAATTTTTGCTGAAAGAAAGAGGTGCTGTATCTTCTGCAATAAGCCCTCCTACCTGCCTGATAACTCCAAGTTTCTAGCAAAAAGCTGAGATGTGCATTGTGAGCTTTGGTTGCCAGTAATCCCAGCTTCCTCTGTGCATTCCAGGAATCAATGAACCCCCATGCATGCGACATACATCATCTAGTTTGGCTCTAAAAACAAAGACAACCAGCATTTTAAAAGTTGTAATGAGAGAGCAAAAATGTCCTTTCCTTTAGTGAAAAAAATAAAATAATTTGAAGTTCTGTGTACACGTCTTACAGAGCAAATACACAGAGCAAGTAAAGAAAACGTTTGCCTGGTCTAAAAATGGTACTCTTGACATATCAATCAGCACATGATTTTCTCCCACAAACCACTGCCAGACTTCTAGAGCCACAGATAACAGGCACCATCTCAGTCTATGCATCATATGCAGGCAGCTTCCCCTTACCATAGGATAAAACTATGATAAAACTTTCCTACACAAGCATACAAGAATCAGCCAAAACATTAAAGAAAAAACCTTACAAAGATTATGGAAATAGTTAAACCTGCTCACACCTGTTAAGGCACGTACAAGACTTCTATGGGTGCCCTCCGATACCTGGCACCAAGATGATAGCAGAAGATTCTTCAAGCCAAGCTGTCTATGAGCCTGCCGCCTCCTTCTTCTGCCATCTCATTCCCCCAAAAAAGAACACATGCTCACAAACGCCTACACACATGCTCTAAAAGAAAATGTGATTCTACAGACCAGGCAATTTTCCATCGATACGTGTTCCAGTTCTGATGCTAACAAGGGGAACAGGGGTCAGTATTGGCAGTCTGATCAAGATATGGCTGAACAACCCAATGCAAAGCAAGCCGCAATTAACCAAATTGGACATCTTTTTTTTTTGAGGGCAGCCATGTGTTTCTCTAGCAATTTGTGCCACCGCAACTCTGTGGTATCAGAACAAATAGAAACACGCTCCTCCCCACCCAAGACCACTTTGGTCGATACCAATCACTATACTGGGAACCTTCTATAAGTCTTGCTCTTTAGGAGAAATTCTAATCCAGTCATCTAACCATCACAACTCATCCCTTGTTTGCTCGTTTTTATACTTTCACTTTTTCCTAGTTTCATCCCCTTTAAGAATGAACTGACTGTTTACTTGCTGCTTAAAATATCCCATTTCTCTGATGGGTGACACTGCCACAGGATATTATTCATTTCACTTGTCAGAGGGTTTACATATTTTGCTGCATCTCAAATGAAGACAATGTACAGAACAAAAAATAATTTAAAAAAAAAGGGGAAAAAAATTGGCAGGTGCACGAGATGTTAAGTTTGATGAAACTGAAAACTGACTGGTCATTATTTAACTTGTCTTTCAAGACGTCCATGTTTAACACTAGATTTACCAAGAAGTCCATCATTTATGGTTTGCTGTAAGTGACTCCCAATAGGTAAACACAGTCCCAAACAACGAAACATAAATAACCCCGAGAGAAGAAACGGCATTTATAATTTACTGACTATGTTAGTTGATGTTTCTTGCACTCCATTATATAAACTTTACTTACCAACTTTTTACAATAATATTAGATTAGTGATTAAGGGAAAAAACAAGCATGTTCCAAACTTCCCATATTTGCTCCCTATTTCAAAAATGTCTATTTCAGGGGCCAGAGTAATTACACTCAACATAAACATAATTTAAAAAAAACGCAGACGACTGCACACAATCTGTAAAGAACATGAAAACTTTGACAAAGAAAAAAACAAGGCTTTCTGTGTTGAACTTAAAGCAAAGTAAAACTAAAGAAATCCTGAAAAAATGGAAAGCTTTAACAGTGCATTCTAGAGGCTTTAAATAACGCGCCTTTGAAGCCAGTAAAGATGGGTTGTATTAAAACATGACAAGAATGGCCCCATACAACTCCCAGAGACATGCACACAGGACACCAAACCTATTCCTGGCTCTCTGAAGCGTTAACTGACATCGGTCATGAGGCTTTCCTACAACGTCATCAATCCACAGTACACATTTTTAAACAGAAAAAAGTTCACATCCAGATAACTTTTCTGGTCACATTAGATTTTTCTGCTCTACATTTTAAAACGGAAATAAATTCCCCCTTTAAAAAATGGTGATGGGGAGGGTGTCAGGCGATTGCCGCCAGGGGATACCCAGCAAACCGGGTTTTCCTTCCATGTGCCGAGACCAAATGATCTCCCGCACGCCTGCAAAGGAATTACATTATCCTGATCAATCAAGATGGTCAAAGATTGGGATACAGAAGGAAAGAAGGGAGGAAACGGAGGTGCCTGTGTGATGAAACGGGGACAGGGTAGTATCAGCTGAATTTAGTTCCACTTTACTACGTGCATCACATCTGATCCAATAATTTCTCAAGGAGTTTCTGAAAAGTCAAATTACATTTACCAATTATTAAAGCCAAAATTAAACTCTTATGATTTATATATATATATATATATATATAAATATATAAATAAGAGGGGTGCCAAGCATTGGACCACACAATGTTCCAGTTAGCAGCCCTCATTTCTCCCCGATCAGAATTGTTGATTGGGGGAGGGGGCAAAAGCACGGACAAGGTTTGCACATAGGTCAAGCAAATAAACCAATTTAATAAAAAAAAAAAAAAAAAAAAAAAAGGTGAACTCAAATGTATGGAATATTAATATATTTAACCCCACATATTGCTTCTGTTTAAGCCCCATCATACAAATGTTTTGCCTTATTGCAGAATATTTGCTCCACGTTATTAGGACATGTGCTTTGACATATAGATAACAGAAGATGTGCAGGTAAATCACACATTCAGTAATTTGGAACGTATGCCGGCCAGATGATCGCCATTGCAGCCACATAACTATTTCTGGTCGGGATGGCAGCCTCCATTTGGCTCTAAACCAGAAGTACGGCTTTAAAAAAAAATAGAACATAAAGGCAATAATTTTGTTGAACCGCTGTACATCAAACTGCAATGTAAACATTAGCAACAAGGGATGAAATTTAAAAAAAAAACATCATGGCCATTTTATCTACTCTAAGTTGTACCTGTGAGTGACAATACACCTAAACTAAGACACGGTCACCGGGAATTATTTTAATGAACACAGCAGACAAAGGGGACATTTTTAAAGGATTTTAATAAAGGGGTAAGAGATTAGAACCACTATCTGGATTGTATTGTTGTATATCCTAGTTGGGAGATTTAACGTCTGCTAATGTCCTGGCCCTGATAACACCGGGGAATGAAAGTGAAAGTGTAGGCAAAGCTAACATTTTGTGTTGACACAAGACCGATAATAAAAGGAGAAAAAAAAAAATTGGGACACTTTTCCCCCATAACCCTCTAATAGTTGACTGTCTATACATTGTAAAGATTTTGTGTCATTTCCTGGTGAGGTCTACAGGATGCAACGAAAAAGGGAAATTACCAAAATAGGACACAGACGACCTTGGTTTTATCTTTCCCCTACTCTAAAGAACAACAAAATTTGGATTTTTTACACACACACATACATGTATATATAATGTGATTTTGGTGATTGTAATTATATTAGATTTCTTTTAAGCCATTTTTTTTTTTAAGGTATACATGGGGGAGGGGGTTTAGAACCTCTATGAGGTTTGACTGCTATCCAGGCTTCCCTTTGAAACATTTCCCCTTCCTTTCCTACCGACAATGAGGAAAGTCTACTACAGCAAACAATTAATCAAACACAGAACCTTTATCAGATCCTTTGTATTGTTACCCAAGTCCCTACTGAAGATATTTCCTCACTTCCTGTCCTGGAAACCCAAACAATAAAGGAAAATCTCACTGACAAAGCCCAAGATATCCATTCAAATACCTATGGGTAAAAGTCAGACCAACACAAACATAGCGCATGTGAAAATACCCAATTACTGGGACCTGTCTTTAACACTTAGAAATGGATTTTAATACCCCACTGATAAAACAAATACAGATATCAGCATGTTGATGGACATATAGCGATCACTATAACACACGACTGAATGCTCCATGCTGTATAACGGAGGTCAGACAGGAAACCCTCCAACATCCGTGCTGTTTACAATGCAGGTTTCTGATTGACCCGGCACAGAACAAAGGAAAACCTCACGCACTCTGCACCATCCATCACTTTTGGAAACAAGTCGCTCCTATGGATGTCTCGGGGTAAATCCTGCTTTGATAAGATCTGGCCTTTCAGTTTATGTCTAGGACCGGTGAGTGACATACCAGTGAACGTGTGATAAATAATAAGAGTTTATCATGAAAAGTCTCCCCACAATAAGCAATGCTCAGGAGAACTTACAACAATGCATGGTGTGATTGAACACTGCAGCTTTATCGGTAGTTGTACAGCAGCACAATATGAACGGATTGGTATTGCAGGTGATGTTGGGGTTTATTATTGATGCAGATATGAGGTGCTGGCTCCTAACATCCTCCATGCAGCCCCTCCTCTCTCTCTGCAGTGTCACATCATTGTATCCTTCATATATTAAGCACACCTTCCAATGCCACACAGTCCTGGCTTCTCCAACACCTTCTACAGCGGCCTATAAACCCGAACTACACGTATTTCTATACAAATATCGACGGGGGATATATAATCCCACCCCCGGGCCTCCTCTCCCAGAAAATGGCGCCGGCTCGGGGCTGCTCTCCAGGCCCCGGCTCCTCCTCCCCGGTATTCCACCCTGGACACTGCTAAGAGCTACGCACATTGATACACCGAGCCGAGCTATGCCGGCTAATAGCACAAATACTCACCCGAAACGCGTCGCCGGCAGCCGCCTCACCCGTCCGACACTGGGCCCGCCAAGGAGATCCGGCCTTACGGAAAGTGCGCAACCCCTGCAGCTGCGGACCAAGCAGCGAGCGCAACTGCCATATTCACGTCGCGTACGCAACGCAAACAGCGCAAGACTTCCTCGGCATTCTGTGCGCCAATTGCGTACAAGGAATCTACGCTACGGAAGCAACGTGACTGAGGAGAACCTTGCCGCTCAGCGAGATTCAGAAGAAGCAAAGTTACGTCACGCTGGCGGCGTAAAGTATTCAATTCACGAACGCGTTCTTCTTATCAAGGAAGTGATGTCATGCGCAGCATGAGCGTGGTGATGCAATCACATGTAACTTGCAGGCGCCGAAAGTTACGTAAAAGGAGCAGCTACGTAAATAGCGCAATGTGTATTAAAGACCAGTAGCATCATACAATAACAATGCTATTTCAACGAGCCTCGGTACTTAAAAAATGTTATTTCCAACATACTGCAGTATCTTTTAAACCAATTACTAAATTATATTAAAAAAACAAATCATGCATGGTCTGCCATTTACAATAAAATACCTAAACATCCTGCTATGAGGTGACAACACTCTCTCTCCTTCTATCAGTCTGGCTGCCATGACTATAATTTATCTGATATGTAATAGATCAGTAAAGTAAAACAAAAGATAGGTATGTAGTGATTTGATTCAAATAGATAGACAGCTGGGACCGATGCCTCTGCCTAAATGAATTAAAAATCCACGCCATGTTACCAGACCCATCCCCCTCCCCAGGTATAAATTACATGTCCCCTAACCTTTCCAACTCATACCAAGTTTTTATTTTTGTCTTCCCCTCTCCTACTGAAAAAAAGGAGACACATACCTACTCTAATCCAGTGCCCAGGTCCTCTGCCAGCAGAGCGGGGTTTTTGCTGTTTTAGCAATGGCATACAGGCGAGTTTCTAACGCCCCTATAACAATGTCTCCCCTTTTCAGATGCCAAGGGGACTCCAAGTGTACCAACCAGTTTCACAGCAAGTAATGTGACACCAGAGACCCTGAGGAAAGGAGGAGACTTTTGGATAGAGCGTCACATGACTGGACACTAAAAAAATGGGTTTTAGGTAAACAATACCAAACTTGTCATGGAATCATGGCAAGAGCTTTATACGGTGGGACAGGTAGGGTTAATGCATGCAAAGAGGAGGTTCAACCCTAACATATAAAACTAAATGCACCAAGTGAACACAAGATAGGAATTTTTATATTAAGTGATCGTATTCACCCCAAGTACAAAATGATTAAAAAATTACTGCTGCATCAATAAAATAAAGATGCTTTTTCTAGTTAAGTCTGTAAATAAAATGAGGGTTTCTCTTTTCAACATCGCGCTAATCAGGGGGAGGAAATGCATTTCTGATCCATGCAGCCACCCAAACTCCACACACAGAAAAAATGATGTATAATTCCCTACCAGTGGATTATTGCTCTTTATATCATGGGCATAGAGGCATCCCCCCTAAAGTACATTAGGAATGTTACACCTAACAAAATAATCTTGTGCTTAGTCTATTAAAATACAATAATGGAACGGTCTACAAAGATGAGAAACAAAAACACCTTTTAATTTGGAACAATGATCTGTAAAATGTAAAAAAAAACAAAAACACATAAAAACAGCAGCTGTAATCGTTTCCCATACACAATATAGAGCAAATGTATATCATGTGAGATGTTGTTATAACCAAAAGACTACTAATAAAAATCATCCAGAATAGTCATCTACCTGAGGGGAGAAATGTCCGAAATATTCTATGTTCCTCTCAAGCCACCAGGCAGATTCCTTCTTCTCTGTGTAAATACATTATATAACTGCTGGGAATGAACACAAACAGAGAAATCTTCTCTCAGACAAATCCTTTTATTGGAAAACTGAATATACGTGTAAAGGAAACCAGCAAGGTACAAAATCAAATCAGGGGATTCCTGAATACAAAGGTAAAAGGTGTTAAATAATCAAAGCAACTTGTGAAAAGTGTACATTTGTATTGTTGACATAGAACAATGGCTATAAAGATGCTAATTCTTACTTATAACATGTCTGGAAATCAGAGTAAAAAAAAGCCACACACTCCCCTCAACATCTTTACAATGTTTTCAGTAAATGAAAAGGAAAGCAAATTTGGTTATATGAACACACTTCTCACCAACAACCTGACCCAGACAAATATCTGTATTTGGGGGCTGTGACCACTGCAATGCTGACAAATATTTCTAACACTGTAACATATTAATGTGAAAACACATGTTCCAGTGAACATTAAAAACAAAGTGTGAATGGGCTTTAAATGAAATCCATAAAAGCAATTTATTAACAATTCTAAACATTAGATATCAGCAGCTGAGATTACATTGAACATAAGTCACATAATATATTCCAAAAACATGCAGTTAGGTTAATTAGATTCCCCCTATAATTGACCTTAGGCTCTGCTAATGACATGTGACTATGGTAGGGACATTAGATTGTGAGCTCTTCTGAGAGACAGCTAGTGACATAGCTATGGACTTTGTACAGCGCCGCGTTAATATGATGGCACTATATAAATACTGTGTAATAATTATAAAAAAAATACAAACATCAGAATACAGCAAGATTACACCAGATAAGTCTAACCATGCTGTAAGATCACATGAATTTTTTTGGCCAAATACTGTTACTTGTTAGTTGCCCAAAGGTCAGGCATTCTGGCTTTGGTGATTTGATTAAAACAAGAATGCCAGGCAAGAGTTCCAACTTGCTATTTGCACATAATTTTCTAGGTTAGTGACCAAGTAATCCTAAATTAGTGGATCAGCACAACGACCAGGCAAACTTTACTGGAAATGATCAGCAGCCCACAAGAGGTCAATCATGTCAGCCAGGCAAGCAACATTCTTATAAAGTTGTAAGAAAATGAAAAATGAAAGCAAATTGTTTGGTTATATGAACACACATATCACCAATCACCTGACCCAGAAACATTATCTGTATCTGGGGGCTGCTGGCATTCATTTCTAACTAACACTATATCATATGCATGTGAAAACACGTGTTCCAGTTAACATTAAAAGCAAAGCGTGAATCGGCTTCTACATGAAGTCCTTAAAACCAATTTAACATCAATACCACTCCAAAATATTCGATATCACCAGCTGAGAAATCACATAATACCCATAAAAACACTAACATGAGATGCAGCAAGATTACACCAGATAGTTGTAACAATGCTGTAAGATCACATGAATGTTAGTAAAGGGAAAGCTAAAGGGATATGTGGCTTCTTTTGGCCAAATACCATTACCTGTTAGTTGCCCAAAGGTCAGTCATTCTGGCATTGGTGATTTGATTAAAACAAGAATGCCAGGCAGGCGTTCCAACTTGCTATTTCCACATAATTTTCTAGGTTAGTGACCGAGTAATCCTAAATTAGCGTATCAGTACAACAACCAGGCAAACTTTACTGGAAATGATCAGCAGCCCACAAGAGGACAATCATGTCAGCCAGGCAGGTAACATTCCTAAAAAGTTGTCTGTGGGTAATAAACAACGTTTCAGACTGGTTTCCTGCACAGTAGGGGAGAAAATACAATTAGCATCTAATGAACTGCTTAGGGAATGTAAAATTGTTTATCTCTGGACACCCTGTGCCCAGCATTGAAGCTGCCCTGACAGTGTTTACCACCATGAATGCCAATTATGATTTTCATTGAACATTAACAATATGCATAGGTAATAGTATGTTCAGACCTGCTGAATGCTCCTGTAGTCTGCACAGTCAGGCTTCCAGGATTGTGTACAGGCATTTATAAGCAAGGCTATGGACGGCCAAAGGACCATAGAAGCCATATGGAGCTCTGAACAGACCCATTCATTTTTAAACTATTGTTTTACAAGGCTTTTGCAAAATGTTTTCAGGATGTAAAAACGCTTACAAAAGCATGGAAAAACAAGGTCTGAATATGCGCCAATTCTACTGAAACTAATTCAAGATACCAGGACATAACCTATCCACCCATGCAGTTCTCTCAAGCCAATACTTCACACCTTCCATTCACCAGATCAAAGACACTCCACTTTTTTCCACTTTGTATTCACTTGAAATTCAGATGAAATCAATGCTATTCACTGATTTGTTCATTATGAAATAAACAAAAGAATATCAATGTAAATTAACCCTAAAGTCTTTATACTTTGTTCTTTTCCATGCCAGCTACAACAAACGAAACTCAGGATTACAATATATATTTAAGCAGCTATAAAATACATATATTGATGGAGCTTTGTTATTAATGTGTTCGTGAAGCCTCCAAAAAAATCTGATTTTGAATAGAGCTGGAAAAATCTAAAACATAACAGGTTAATTTATTTCTGTATATATTTCAAAAAAAAAAAAATTTATGTCTTTGTACCACTTAATTTTTTACTTCCTGTTCTAGAAAAGCAAAAGAAAGATGGCCAAATCATTGAAAGTAAAAGGATTCCCGTGTTAACCAACTTTCTTTATAAGAAGTTCCTTTGCTTCTTGCTCAAGGAGCAGCTCAAACTCATTTTTAGTTTAGGTGACAAAAAAAACACTTTCCTAACTAAACACACCGAAGAAGTTGAAAATGAATTCCAACACAATGCAAACCAGGTGAAGGATAACCTAATTCCCTTACATGATTTAATGTATAGATGTGTTACAGCCCTGTGTTTTAGACACTCGGGAACATCGTAGCTACTACAGGAGTTTACAAAAAGAGTAATAAATTCCCTAGAAACTAAAACCCTAAACTACTAAATGCTGCAGTACCATTATTAAAATTCACTACCTGAAGAGTTATATAATAAATCTTTTAAATATTATATATAATATATATATTAATAAAAAATAATAAAAAGGCTGACCATTCTGAGTTTATTTACAGGAAGCTAGCCTTAAAATATTTTGCTCCCCACAGCTTAACTACAACCTGACATGACAACATAAAGGTTACATTTTAGAAACTAAGCAAGCATCCTCTGTTGTGCCCCCAACTAAACTACAACTACTTATGGCACAATAGAGATGATTTATCAAAGTTTTCCAAAACTGAAGATAGACTAGCATTGGTATGGAATAGATTTCTTAAAATAATTTGCTATATGTTGGCACTTGTTTTCAATCATGGGCCAGATCCACTCCAGGTTTTCCAATGATAGTCTATTGTCTCCAGTCTTCCTTGGCTGTCATTTTTAGGGCCCATTCAAAATTCCCCATTCATGTGCACTGCTTTAAGGCATATGTTGTTACCTGTATTACATACACTGCATTAGGCAGCCTATTTATTTTTGAATAGGCTGGCAGCACACCATTTCTCCTAAAGAATACAACACATAGTAGTGCACTGCATCTTATGGAACACATCAAAGCTGCATTGCCTTAGATAAACACAGGGCTTTCTTGCCACGTTGGACAAAGTATAATTTGTCAGTCCATTCGGGGTTGAAGACACGACGTTCGAGGTCAACCTTACGCAGACTGGTAGCTGCGCGTTGCTACTGCTCTTTAGTCATAGTAATTGGGGTTACTGTGCAGGGACTCGATGATATCACGGGAACTCAGTATAAGATGACAATTCAATTAGGCCGGATTTACCAATAAATAAGTAGGGGGGAGTTAGGCCAGACTGGAATACTGGCTAGACCGTATCTGGCCTAAAGGCCGGAGTTTGCCTACCTCTACCTTACAGCATTGGAGGGCGTTTCAAAGTTGACAAACACATGTAACCAATCATAACACGTCAAAAAGGTGTGTTTGGTTCCTTATATTATAACTTTCATTGGATGCCTCAGGACAAGTTAAACTGGAAGTTCTGATATCACACGATTCATATTTGCTTTAGGTCAGTAACTTTAGGAGTACCAAGATGGTAAGTAATAGTAGATTTCAGCAATGACTTGGATCCACATAGGTCTCAGTATCCAAAACCTGGATGCAGGTATGCAAATACAGAAACATAAGTCACATCCTGCCCTGTGCCTTCTATCACACACTACTTGCTAAACTTGGGAAACATTTTGAAAACGAGACCTGAGACACCCGGCACACATTCAAAGCAACCAAAAGAATAATTATCTGAGCACCAGATAGAAGGTGAGAGGAGTAAAGTCATGGGTCCCTGCAGGCTACAACACTTCAAAGAGTTTTCTGCTGGAATAGCTCATCCCCAGTCCCTGCAGATGGCACTACACTAGTTGCACCAAAAGCTGGGAACCTAGTGGCCACCAAGTGTAATTTCGTAGGTAAAATAAGAATGCTTAGAGCAAAGCATGCATAAAGTAATGTACTAAAACATTTTCTAGATTTACTCAAATCTCTACCATGTAAACCTGCACAGACTCCTTTCCTGTGGTTATTTATTATTGCTACATTTTACAGCTGCATGGACTTGTTTTATATTCTCTGTACTACACCACCTTCAATTACTTTGTTCATTGGCACAGGAGGTAAAGTATAAATCAATAACATTATTGTTGGAGTGAGAGAATACCTAACAATGGTCACCAGAAAAATATTAGAGAGGATGAATCAGGAATACAGAAGAAAATCAAGGATTATTATTTGCTACTCTGTGTGCAGATAAAAGATTTTAACTGCCAGAGATGAATAAAAATATAGGTGTGTGGAGAAATAAATCTCAAAAGGCTGATGTTGAGAGCACCAAACAGAAATGATGGCAGCCATTTCCAAATGGGGGGGATGCAGCAGGGCATCTCCCACTCTGCTTCTCTATAGAAGAACCGGTGCCATCTATCTATACAGCACTTGTTCTACGGTCGCCGGAGATCATCTTTCCCTGACACTAAAAAAGCACACCTGTACACACGTCTGAACTTCACTCTGACAAAACCAATATTTAGATACAAGTATTGTTTCTTGAATCTGTGTGCTTTTTGTATTTCTTCCAGGTCCACGTAGCAATCCAGTGTACAATTCCGTGAAGCTTCCTATATTTAAAGAGCTGTCCCAGCTGCTCATACTCATTGGGCATGATTATTGGTCTTGTATCTGCCCCCTTATCCAATTTTGTGTACGTAGCCGCAGTGGTGAGTGGGCCACAACTTTCTACACATCACACCATACAATGTTGTCACCACTGCAATATGTGGGTTTTCAAATGCATTTGGTGCACAAGATTGATTTACACTATTTGTATCGATTAGGAAAAATAGTCAAATCAAAGTTTTTGCAACTGGAGTTGTTTATAAAAAAAAAAAAAAAAAAAAAAAAAGGCTAAGCAGTTTAGGGCCTATTGATATACAAATATTAAAAGAGGTAATAAAAGAACCGTTCAATCTATTATTATCGGGCGAAAATCTGCCGTGTGTACAGTCGGTGTCGTCCATCGTCCGGACGACCGACCTGCCGGATCCACGGACGATGGACGACAGCCGATCGTAATGAAAGTGAAGGGGAGAGCACGCAGCAGGGTGCCGCTCCGTCGCTCTCCCCCTCCCCTCTCCATAGAGCATGAACGGTGCTGTATGTACAGCACCGTTCATGCATCTTGCAGCCCCTTGTCATTGGAAAGGATCGTGAAAGATCCTTTCCAACGACAAAAATTGGCAGTGTGTACGCAGCTTTAGAACAAAATCAATGTGACTTCAGTCTGGTTATGTGCAGCCTGCTTTCACCCAGGTCAGACCAGACCCTTGGATCTGCCATGTAAAAGAAGGCCAGCATTACCATACAAAAGGTCAATCAGAAAGAGAGCAGACATATTGTTCTTCTGTATGTAAAATACACAACTCCTCCAGCACCTCCTTGCCTTGGATGATAACACTGATCTTTTGTAGATAGATAGATACATACTGTACAATTAATAAAAGTTGTCACCGCTAAGGCAGAAACTGTTACCAGCGAGACCCTCACAGAAAACAAAAGGAAAAAAAGATTGAATCTCCTTCTGGCAGGGTCCTCTCCTCCTCCTGTGTCACTGTCTGTATCTGTCTGTCATGTGCAGCCCCTATTTAATGTACAGCGCTGCATAATATGTTGGTGCTATATAAATCCTGTTTAATATTAAGGAAAAAAAAAATAATGATACACTTTAACATGCCATGTTTTTATGTAAAATCTCAACAACATAGGCCAAAAGCAATTAAATAGGTATATTGATAACCCTAAATAAGATGCAAATGTTTTTCTTTGCAAGGAAAAAACAAAGCATGTAAAAATCTGATGCAAGCATTTCATTTTGATAGCTTCTGTGTTGCATCACCAGAGAAAGCTTGATGAAGAAGCTGCACTGTATCTTTGGCCATTATATGGCGAGTACATTTCTTATGCAATGCTAGATGATGCTGAACAAAGCCAAGCAAATCCCAGGAGCTCAGTAACCAAAAATGCTTTAAAGTGAACCAGCAATGGGAAAATATGAAAGGAGATCTTTCTTCCCCTTATATAATACACCTAAGCATTAAGCATGAATAAGCAAGCATGCAGATCCGGAGTTCCAACTTACTTGCTACATATAAATCCTAAATTTCCCTTAAAGCCCACACGCGTAACTAACCAACACAATGCAAAGGCACTCCGCACTAATACATTTTCGGTGGGGCTGTATCCTGAGGCTGTAATAGCAGGACAGCAAAGACGGCAGCATGGAAGTAAACAGTACAACCAAATCCATCAAACTATGAAGGTCTGGGAAGGATTATCTCTGAAAGCTACACAATCTTTTTCAGGAAAATTACCTTACAGCCAAAAAAACAGACCCAAACATTTCCTCTTTACTACAAAATTACGCGTACAAATACACGTAGTGATAACATCAAGTTACCTCAAATAAAGAGTAGAGATATAAAGAGCGTTATGGGCCATGGAATGTGGGGTCACATCAGTGAGAAAGGTTGTAAAACTATTTCATTAGTGAATTAGGATTTGTTCAGATGGAGTTGTGAAGAAAGCGTGGTAACCACTTTTTAACCCTTTAACCTTGTCCAAAGAACTCAGGATCAACTGCAGCAGTTAACTGACCACCTCAGAGCACTGCAAAGTGCTTAATTTTTAATTTCATGATACAGCAAGGGGTAAGGCTATGTACACACAATAAAGCAATAAATACGGGAGCCACGGCAGGATGGCGGCATTGGAGTTTCGACGGCTCTGGTAGTTCCTAATGCCCCCTGGCTGATCCGCTCTGGAGTAGATGTGATTTTATGGTTTTAGGTTAGTTTTGGGTTTACTGCTGCTTTAATTAAATAAGCCACTGCCTACAAATACTGAGAAATAGAGAATTATCAATTAAAGCTCAAGTTTCTTTTCCATTTAAGAAGCACCATTCATGTCCTCCATAGTGGGAAACTTGTAAGAAAGTCTCTTACAGTTCTGCAGTAATTATCTGCCTTATGTTCCTTTATGGTTTCTATAGATTGATTCTTTTTTGTACTTAGCAAATTTAATTAAAAAAAAAGACCAGTACTTGACTGTTGTTACAAATGAACAACTATGGCTACAACCACCTGTATATAGAACAGTAATTGCTTATTGATTATTTAATAACAAATCAGCCACCAGTGCGGGGTTTATGGTAAATTAGTTCAGCAAATCCAGACACTTGTTATAGCCCTAAGGCAGTCATTTAGTTGAGCTGTATAAAGCTTGATTACTCCGATGCTTGTTAAGTTATACTTCCCATGACACGCTGATAATGATGAGCTCCACAGGAGGTCCAATACAGCAACAAATCTCATTTAGAATGTGTTATGGTATAACCTTCCTTGGATGAAATATAGAGCACCGTTTTCAGTGCTTATCAATTCAGTACACACTGAACTTCCTGAGTCATTAATGTGAATCACAAAGTGACTCATGCCTCGGAGATTTTACTAGTATCCAGCAAATCCATAGCTGTAATCTGTAACAAGACGACTGACTAAAGGGCTGCTAGTTCTGCATCATTAAAGTTTAGTTTAGGTAATTTATCTCCGAGTAAAGCCTGGTATTCTGCTCCATTGGACAACCTGCTTCAACAAGACTGCTGCCACTGACAGATGGAAAAGAAAATCTAGCTGTCAGTAGCAGCAATTAAACATTGATAATAATTTGCGAGGTCCATTGTGTATCTCATGCCAAGCAAGTGGTAAAAGATCTACCTGTCAGATGTTCTACCCAACAATGTCTGTAGCAGAAATACCCACACTGCAGTGACAGATTACATTTTATACAGACCCAAAATAGAAAGATTGTTGATCACTTAAACTCAGTAACAAGGAAATTAAATATAATGAAAACAAATGGGATGAAAGATAAAACAACAAAAAAGTGATCTAAACAAATAAAAATGTATGTATATAAATACATAATAACAAAAAAAATATTCAGAAGATAGTCCCATAAAAAATAACACAGGGTCAGGGTCTACTAACACACCACTAGAAACTTATTCCCTCAGGAAGACACTACATTCCTCCCTCACACAGTCTCATAGAATCGGCTGTCTCATCTAGAATGATAGCGGAAATAATTGTGTGTATGATTTATCAATGTTTTTACCTATATTCTTTACCCTGTAGTGGTGTTGCAGTAAGCACTATGTAACAATGTTAGTTGTGGGACATTTGGTGAGGTCACAAGAATGCTCCTCAGGGTTTATCTAGGGGGACAATGAATTTCACCAAATGACTTGGGATCAAATGACAAGGAATCTCCTCCTTGTGTTTTGCAGCACCTCTCCTGCTTGATTATTCCTCCACAGGGGGTGAGGTGGGGGTAGTAAAAGGAATATGTTAGGCAGCTCAGGCATGACAAAGCAACATCCTGATCTTCTACCAAGATGTTTAAATGGAAAGAGTGGTAATCTATCACTTACAGCCAACACCAGTATATTGCTCTTTGTCTCCTGCTTACATTTTAGGCAATAATTTCCACATTTGATAAAGTGCAGGTAAATATTTTACCCCTACCCCTAGTAGCCAACCCTACTTCTACTACAAAGATCCAACCACCGGCAGCTTTTCCATTTGGTTATGTTCTAAGATAAAAGAGATGTACCTACTTAGGCTTTTATAGGATACTTTATGCTGTGACACTAAAATGTAACCAGAGAAACACTGGCCATCAGCTCTTGTTAGGATTGAGAATGTGGAGAGTTGGCAAACATAATAACCGCATTTTATTTGAAAGTAGTAATAGTCAAAGCATACCTATAGTCAGACAATCAGCAAAATACATGTATATTGAATGGTATACTCTCTAGAATAACTCTGTTCAGCTAGGCTTATTCTACATACACCATAATCAGTAAAATGACTACTTCCTTGTACTTCCTTCATACAATATCACACCTTCAGCTTGCTTACTAAGCTCTGAATAAGCATCGGCACACAGCTGATTCATTTTCTCATCAACAGCAAGTAACACAGCAACGTTATGAACTGGGAAATAAGAGTGATCTGACTGTGCAGTGTGGCAGAAGTATATAAAGCATTCAACCGGTAAAACTGTTCTCATGTGTATACAGTGTTCAAACCAGAATTTTTTTTTAAGCTGGGTGGCAGCCCGTGTATTGTGACCCAAGTCTTCAGTAACTACCCAAAACGACCGAGTGATCACCGAAAAATGCCGGCTAGAAGGGGCTGGGGAGAACACTGATATAACTAAATAAATGCCTCCCGACAACATTCTAATGCCCTTTATAGCACTCCACAAATCCTACTTTCCTGGCTGTTACCACAAAGTTCCTGGTGATTCCAAAGGTGGGGAAGCATCCAATCTCCTTTTATGATTGTTCAGACCTAGCAGACAAATGCTGGACCTGGACACTGTCACATAGCACAGGAGGAAGCACGACCTTGGTAAACTGGAGCGGAAATGAAAGACTCCATCATGCTGCCCTGAATAAGCAAGGTGTAAGGACCATGTACAGGAACAACCTACAAGTATTTTAGATATTAGTATTTTATCCCTATTTATATGAACAACAAATTGTTGACACCTTAGAACCAATTATATATTTATATATATATATACATAATGTATATTATATTCCTCTTTTCAGTAAACCTCTTCTAAGAGCTCATTCCCAGATCTTAATTTTGGTGCAAATCAGATGCGGAAGCTCAAAGCAAAACTCATTTACAGAAAAACAATACAAAGGGTGTGTGTTGATGGGCTTTTGTTTTCCCACTTCAAGTGGAATTTGCATTCCCAAAGAAGTTACAGGAATGCAAAACATGCATTAAGCAGGTAAAAAGCAACCCTAAGTGAATTCTAAATGATCTCAGGAGCCTTTTTTTTTTTTTTTTTTTTTTTATAAAAGTGGCTAACGCTAAAAAAAACAAACAAAAAAAACCCAACAAATTATGAAAAAAAAAAATACCATTCTGTACACCAGTCTATAGATTATAGATCTGTCTCAGTTTTTAGGATATTAGGAATGCCAATATGCCAATAGGCTAGTCTTGTTACCAGACACCTAAACAATCAGTATTCAAAGACCACCCTGCTTCAAAGCTGACCTCCAGGCAATCAGTTTTCATGCAAGGGACATGATAATAGGCAGAGAAAACACAGACCAGCTTACTGGTATGCCGCTTCTCCTTTACCAGACTAGTCCAGGGAGAAGACCTACAGCTTTTACCAAAATGCAGCAAAAAAACAAATCAGGTCTCTAGTCTGCCAGACAAGGCCACCCTGTAATATTGCTTAGTAAATCTCAGACAAAAGTGCAAATCAAATTGCTCCAATATATGTGTGCGCTATAGATATATATCATAAAAGCACTAGAAGCTATTGGTCTGTTACTGCAATTTTTGTGAGGAAATCCCTCCAACAAAAATAAAAGGGGGTCTATTAATAAAGAAGTGAATCTGACAATGGCTGAAACATTCCCTAGTGGAGAATCTTCCAGGTCCATGTATTCTAATGGCAGTGATTCATTCTCTACCAAGGAATGTTTCAGTTAGATTGACTGCTTTATATATATATAGACGCCTAGGGGTCAGAATCTGTCTGTTGGTTCCCCATTTTCTATCTGTCTGTATCCCCTACTCCAATGGTCCCCAAACTTTTTGCAGCTCACAGACCACTAAATGCATGGGGAGCCATGTGTCACTCAAGAGGGAAGAAACTTCCTCCATAGTGATGTCATGATGCCAGAACCCACCCACTTTCACATTGCCAGTCTCACTTCCTGTTTATGTTTTGGGACAAGAAATTAAAGTATAAAACCTCTAAGGGGATCAGGCAAATCATAACTGCAGAAAGGGACAGGCGATGTCCCTTGTGCAATATTGTGTCTTCCCTGCCTGATCGCTCCAGGTTTCTGGTGTAGAAGCTGAGCTGCACATGCACAATGTCAGCATTGGTTACCAGGGAACCCCGGCAGCTTTGCCTGTGCCAGGAATAAATGAACGTCTGTGAAGGCGTTAAAGAGGAACTAAACTCAAAATACCCCAAAACACATAAAATACACACACCTTCAATCCCGCAGGGCAATGCGATCCACGCAGAGCCCCATTTCATCGGGTCCCGCGTTGTCCTGGTATCTGTCTCCCAGCAGGCGCTCAGGGTGCTGCCATCTTCACCTCTTCTTCCTACGTCAGCCAAACCAGGCATGAGATCGGGTGACGTAGGTTGGAAAAAAAAAACTTGCCGGTTCCACAGCTCATGCATGAGATCAGCTTTTTTTTTCCATGAAAAAGCTTCTTGTGCGCATGCCAGAGAAGCTTTGCATGTGCAGAAGGAGCAGCCAAGAGTCTCGTGGGATGCGTGACATAGGTATCCCGGGACTCTTTGCGCTCCCATTCATGGTCTAGGCGATGGAGAATTAGGGGGCGGGGGTGCATCTTTTTTTAATATAAAAAAAAAAAATTAATCTGAATTTTTACTAAACATTAAAGGGTTGTCCCCCCTTTTTCTGAGTTTAGGTACCCTTTAAGTCATCATGAAATGCCCAACCAAGATGACCTAAGATCACAAAGAGAAGGAGAAGGATGGAATGCAAATAGGTCGGCAGGTTTAGTTTCACTTTACAGAAAAATCTTTTGAGATATTCCCAATCACGTCCTATTAATGGGAAAGAACATCACCTCTAACTGCAATGGCCAGGTAATATAATTACCTCAGAAAACAAGAAAATGAAGATGAGATATTATAATGACCAAACCGTCTATTATCACAAGAGTATAAAATCTACATGTTCAAAACTTCAAATAAACACCAGACTGCAGCAAATACACCAATCTTTCCATGCCATCTTTCCTTTCCATCGCCGGCAAAAACAAATCAAGACAAATAGCATGATGTACAAATTCTACACAGATTTAAAGCCACTACTGCACAGCACACATCAAGATTACCAAATTCAACTTTAATTAAAACATTTTATTACACATTAAAAGTGGAATATATTCATATGATCAATAAAAACATGGTGAAAATACAAGACCAAGCTTACAAATAACAGGCACAATGGTCTCTTCCTTGGATATGTCTTGGTCATAGCACAGATGTACGCTGTTTGCGTAAACGGTAGAGAATATCTGGAGAGTGTTACGTAAATGACGTAGCATTACTTTAGGACATACTTACGCTAAATTCGTAACCATCTCCGCCCATTCCAGAAGAAGAGATGAGTAGTCCCGCCCATCCCCCCCGCGTTAACAGGGAATCCAGCCTCTACTCACGTAAACAGCGCACCTCCCGCCAACATACAAGCAGCCTCCATGCCAAGAACCCTCTGCAGTACCCGGCTGACCTAAGAAAATCAGACCGGACACAGCACCGGTCCCAACATACCACTGCGTAGAAAGCCTCTGTGTATACAGAAGTTACGTAGAATACGTAACCGCGGGGCTTTCCCGGCATTGGAGTATATTAAACCTCCCCTCAGCACCACAAGCCTTTTTTCGGTGCATTGGAAATAATTCGCTAGCGCAATGTACACAAATAGCGAACAGGCTCCCAAGGAATGACGTAACTTCTCTCTTCCCACCAAACTCCCTTGGTTACGCAATGCGGGCCCAGCGTATCCCGCATCCGTGAATAGGTTAGGCTCGCGGCCCGGCGCTCACCTTCGAGGCCTCTTTAGGAGGCTGAGAGACTTAGCGACAGTGTAAAGGATCCGGTCGCTGGCACGAAAACCCACAGTAACGGGACGACGGAGCGATCACCGACAGGGATTAATGGAGACCCACCGAGAGCGCACTCCCTCGGCTCCTTCCTCACACAGCGCCGCCGCTACGCACCGTGACGTCACACGCATACTCCCACGTCGTGCTAGCCACACCCTCTCTACTTTTTTTCCCTCCGCGCGTGCTCTGAAGAAGGCAAGCCCCGCCCCGTGTGCAGTTTTGCCCGTGAGAAAGGGAAAGCCACGCCTCCTCTGTATCAACTCCCTTGCACCGTGTGATCAATGCTTAGCTTTCGTTTTGTTGTAGCAGCAGGCGAATCCTATGGTGAATGCAGTGCCATCGACCCTAACTGCGCATCACACTCTTTCCTCTAATGGTGCTAATTTCATACCAAAACTATCCATATATTCACCCAGGATTCACCTATTTTTCACATAGGATTAACTACACACCACTACAATAAAAGAAAAAGGTTCTGGCCAATCAAGTTTAAAGTCTAAGATGTGGGAGAGGCTAATATACAATGGGGAGGGAATGGTGGTGTGGCTTTATAGTAATAACAGACAGTAAAAAGGAACTAAACTGAAAAGTGTGTAAAAAAAATAAATCCACTTACCTTCAATCCCGCAGGGCAGTTCGATCCATCCGGGGGTGTCTTCCATTGGGTCCCGCGTCTTCCCGGCATCTGTCCCCGAGCTGGCGCTCTGGGCGCCGCCATCTTCTCTTCTTCCTAGGTTTTCCTATGTCATGTGACCCAGGCGCAAGATCAGGTGATGCAGTTTGGAAAAAAATTGCACATGTGTGAGATCGGCAAATTTTTCTCTTGGCACAAAAAGGCTCCTTCTGCGCATGCCGAAGATGCTCGGGCATGCGCAGAAGGAGCACCCAAGAGCCTCCTGGGATGCCTGATGTAGGTTTCCCCGGAGGCTTTGCACTCCAATTCATTCCTGAACACCGAGGGCTTCTCCGACAGGCTGCTGGCAAATTTCCCCTTCATTACCTAAAACTTTTCTTTGATTTAAATACCATCAAAGAGTACCAGTTGGACCACTGCTTACTCCACACATACTGACATATACTTGTAAGACCTTACTGCTATATATAGTAACTCTTATTCAAGACAAAAAACTTTGGTGATCTAGAACCTACTGTATACATCAGTTACCAGTTCTATCCTGGGTTATATAATAACGGGAGTTACATACTCTACCAACACCTACGATTGAATTACCATGTGATCCCAGTTCATCATTTTTTCCTGAAAAAGTAATCATCAAATACACTGCCAGTTGGTCAATCTTATTTTCAATTTCAGCTTTTTAAGCAATTGCTCACATATCGCCCATACTTAGAGTCAATACGCTGATTCCTAAAAAATCCCCTGAGGAAGCCCCTAATGGGCGAAACACGTCGGGTTAAGGGATCATCATCATCTGTTCCGCATATGTGATTTTGCTGTAAAGCAGTGTTCAGCTTTGAAATTATATTAACTGACCAAACCTCTGATTTCGGTTGTCTTCTGTTTAATTTTTGCATTATTGATAAATAAAGTAGATTTCCATTCACTTTATTATACGTAATAACTGATGAGCTAATAATTTCTGTGTAGGCTGTGTTTTATCTGATGCCTCTTTTATTAGTGATCTGTGCTGGCTACATACACACGATAACTCTCATACCATAATCAGCTCTGGCTGATGGTGAGAATCTAGCGTGTGTACAGCGCTCGTCGAAAGACCACAATTCAAGTGAAGGGGAGAGAGCACAGTGGGGTGCTGCTCTGTCATTCTCTCCTCTCCATAGAGCAGAACAGTGCTGTATGTACAACGTTGGTACATGCATCGTTCAGTCTTTTGTCGTTGGAAAGGATCGTGCAAGATCCTTTCCAACGACAATTACTGAAAGTGTGTGCAGCTTTAGTCTACCCGGACTGTTTCCCCATCTTTAAATGCCAATGTTCGAAATTCCTATTCCTTCCAATGGGCAAGTCCACACTAGAGCCACTGTAAAGAAAACACATCTGGTAGTGTTTGGAAAAAGTTGCCCAGAAATGCCCTACAAGCACCCAAAAATATTAAAAACACTTTCTATGACAGCAGTCGCCAACCAGTGGTATGTGAGAAAATTTTGGTGCTCCGCAGAAAAATTTGGGAACTCTGCGAAAACACATTTTCATCTGTCACAGCAAGTAAAACTCGGTACCGGTCTTGGCTTGAAATAAAAACAGCTTTTCGTCTTGCAGTAACGTAATTGGAGCCAAAAATCCATAAACTTATTTCAAACAGAAACAAATATCACACTGAAAATGTGTAATACTTTAAAAGCTTCAATTATTTTGTAATAATTAAACTAACTTTAATAATTTTGTTGCATTTAAACAAGCTTTGAAGATTTTGTTATGAGTACATAAGCATTTATAAATTTGTTATATTTAATAAGTGCATTTCATAATATTAAAATGGAAGTTCTCTGATCATTATTTTACAAATGTGTTTATCTTTTTTTTTAAAAACAAATCATATTAATTGGATTTAAAATTATGAATTTAGTAGCTTGTGAGGTCCGAAAGGTTGGCAACTGCTGCTCTATGACATGAATGGGCATTGTAGGGTGACTTTAGGTATTAATGAGCGCTTAGGAGGGGTTTCTTCCTAATTTACCTATTATCTGCTACATATATTGGTATAAAACATCTTTGTAACATGCTTTCAATCCCTGGATAGGCATTTATGTGCATTTAGAATTAAAGTCAGAGTAGACTTAGCCTTCTAGCCACTGTTTAATACAAATGTAGTATTTTATTGGTGAATGTTTAGAGAACATTCCCTTTTGAACAAATTTTCTTACCTGTTTTCCTCATGCTTATAAGAAATACTTAAGCTAGGTTCAGAGCTGCCTTGATTGGGTGATTCCACTCGGCTGCTGGTGATTGCCCTCTTGCCAGCCACTCGGTTACTGTTCTTACTGTTACTTAACAAAATTGTTTCACTATGGACTTTGTATAGCGCTGCATAATATGTTGGTGATATATTAATACTGAATGATAATAATAATAATGGATAATAATACATACCAGCATCTGCAGGTTTGACATCTGTCTGTGGTACTTAACTGCTTCCTGCCACCCCTATTCAGCCGCAGGTTGTTGCCACGTATATCAAATTCAAGAGCCAGTGATTTGCCTTCAATTCCCTCCACAGTTCTTGTCCCACTTACTTTTCTGAACTGGTAGAAAAATACTCCCCTAGCCAAGCTCTTCGCTCCTCCAATAACCTATTAATGACTTCCTCACTCATAACCTCATCACACGCACGGCTCCAACATTTTTCTAGAGCTGCCCCAACTCTCTGAAATGGTCTTCCTCATACTATTCGTCTTGCTCTTACTTTCTGCTAACTTAAAAGAGAACTAAAAAAAAACAAAACTTTTTTTTAAACTTGCCTATTCCTCTTCTTCTGTCTCCTAAAACCCTCACTACTTCCCACCTTGCTGATAAGCAATTGTTTTAGTTCAATCTCAATTTAAGTCTTATTTCTAGTCTCACAAAAAATGTGCAATCAGGCAGCTTTAACATTGCAGAATAGACAGGCGATGTTCACACTTGCCTGCCTGATCGCTGCCTTCTTTTAAACTCACTTAATATACATCATGCCAGCAAGGCTAATCAAGATGGACAAAAATCAAAACCAGGAGAAGGAAGAAGTGCTTGTGAAGGATAGGGGACAGGTGAGTGTATTTAAAATATTGAGATCAGGCAGTTAAGGTTATTTTGTTGCAGAAGGGACATGACTGTCCCTGCTAAAATAAAAAACCTGACCTATTGCAATTTTTTAAAAACTTTTTAGTTGTGCTACAGTAGCTTATTTCTTGATCACCATGTTGATCCCTCCTAACTGGGGTCCTCAAACTTTTCAAACAAAGAGCCAGATTACCTTACCCGTTCTCCTTAGTTTGAAGATGAGTTGGAATAAAAAAAATGCCCCAAGGTTGCTAATCAGTAGACTTTAAAAATAATAGTGTGTATATATTATAAAAGTTAGTGTGAGGAAAATTAACATCCTTTTTGTCAGTGAAAGGAATACTGCCTCATTATTGGTATTTGTGGAAAGAAAAGTCCACATTGTAGATGTAAGAATAGAGACTTATTGTTAGTGTCAGGGGGAAAAATATTGCCCCATCACTGTGGTCAGTGGGAGAAATAATTGCACCATCATTGAGGTCATTGGTGGGAATAGTGCCCTGTTGTTAGTCCAAGTGGGAAATGCCCCTCCATAGGTGTCAATGGGAGGAATAGTGTCCCATCATTGGTGTCAATGGGAGGAATAGTGTCCCAACATTGGTAGCAGTAGGAGGAATAGTGTCCCAACATTCGTGGAATTGGGAAGAATAGTGTCCCAACCTTGGTGGCAGTGGGAGAAATAGTGTCCCATCCTTGGTGTCAGTGAACAAATACAGTCCCAACATTAGTGGCAGTGGGAGGAATAGTTTCCCAGCATTGGTGGCAGTGGGAGGAATACTGTCCCAACATTAGTGGCATAGAGAAGAATAGTGTTCCAACAATGGCGGCAGTGGGAGGAATAGTGTCCCAATATTGGTGGCAGTGAGAAGAATAGTGTCCCAACATTAGTGGCAGTGGGAGGAATATTGTCCCATCATTGCTGTCAGTGGAAAGAATAGTGTCCCAACATTGGTGGCAGTGGGAGGAATAGTCTCCCATCATTGGTGTCAGTGGAAAGAATAGTGTCCCAACATNGGTGGCAGTGTGAGGAATAGTGTCCCATCATTGATAGTTTGAGAAATAGTGCCCCATCATTGGTGTGAGTGGGAGGATTAATTGAACCATCATGTAGGTCAGTGGGGGTAATAGTGTCCCAGTCTTAGTGTTAGTAAGAGAAATAATGACCCATCATTGTTGTCAGTGGGAGGAAAAGTGCCCCATGATTGATGTCAGTGGGAAGAATAGTGTCCCAGCATTGATGTCAGTGGGAGGAATTGTGTCCCATTATTGGTGTAAGTGGGAAGAATAGTGCCCCTTCTTTGGTGTCAGTGGGAGGAATGGTGTCCCATCATTGGTGTCAGTGGAAGAAATAGTGCCCCATCATTGGTGTCAGTGGGAAGAATAGTGTCCTATCATTGGTGTAAGTGGGAGGAGTAGTACCCCATCATTGGTGTAAGTGGAAGAAATTTGCCCCATCATTGGTGTCAGTGGGGGTAGTTATTGCCCCATCATTGGTGTCAATGTGAAGAATAGTGTCCCAACCTTGGTAGCAGTGGGAGAAATAGTGTCCCATCCTTGGTGTCAGTGGGAAGAATATTGTCCCAACATTACTGGCAGTGGGAGGAATAGTGTCCCATCATTGGTGTCAGTGGGAAGAATAGTGTCCCAGCATTGGTGGCAGTGGGAGGAAAGGTGTCCCAACATTAGTGGCAGAGAGAAGAATAGTGTTCCAACATTGGTGGCAGTGGGAGCAATAGAGTCCCATCATTGGCGTCAGTGTGTGGAATAGTGTCCCAATATTGGTGGAAGTGAGAAGAATAGTGTCCCATCATATATAGATTGGGAAATAGTGCCCCATCCTTGGTGTCAGTGGGAGGATTAATTGTACCATCATGTAGGTCAGTGGGGAAAATAGTGTCCCATTGTTAGTGTTAGTAGGAGAAAGAGTGCCATATGATTGTTGTCAGTGGGAGGAAAAGAGCCCCATCAATGATATCAGTGGGAAGAATAGTGTCCTAGCATTGGTGTCAGTGGGAAGGACAGTACCCCATCATTGGTGTCAGTGGGAAGGACAGTACCCCATCATTGGTGTCAGTGGGAGGAATAGTGTCCCACCATTGGTGTCGGTGGGAGGAATAGTGTCCCATTATTGGTGTCAGTGGGAAGAATAGTGCCTCGTCATTGGTGTCAATGGCAGTAATACTGACCCATCAATAGTGTCAGTGGGAGGAATAGAGTCCCATAATAGGTGTAAATGGGAGGAAT
Source organism: Pyxicephalus adspersus (assembly GCF_032062135.1). Classification (NCBI taxonomy): domain Eukaryota; kingdom Metazoa; phylum Chordata; class Amphibia; order Anura; family Pyxicephalidae; genus Pyxicephalus; species Pyxicephalus adspersus. Next base: position 17,629,125 of record NC_092859.1, read on the forward strand.
AGTGCCCCAACATTTGTGTCAGTTGGAGGAATTTGCCCCATCATTGGTGTCAGTGAGAGGAATAGTGTCCCATAATGGGTGTCAATGGCAGAAAAAGTACCCCATCATTGGTGTCAGTGGGAAGAATAGTGCCCCATCATTGGTGTCAGTGGGAGTAATAGTGCCCAATCATAGGTGTCAGTGGGAGGAATAGTGCCCCATCATTGTTGTCAGTGGGAAAAAAGTGCCACATCATTAATGTTAGTGGGGGGAATTTGCCCCATCATTGGTCTCAGTGGGAGGAATAGTGTCCCATCATTGGTTTAAGTGGAAGAAATAGTGCCCTATCATTGGTTTCAGTTGGAGGAATGTAGCCCCATCATTGGTGTCAGTGGTAGGAATTTGCCCCATCATTGGTGTCAGTGGGAGGAATAGTGTCCCATTATTGGTGTCAATGGAAGGAATAGTGCCCCATCATTGGTGTCAATGGTAAGAAAAGCGGCCCATCATTGGTGACAATGGGAGGAATTCGCCCCATCATTGGTGTCAGTGGAAGGAATAGTGTCCCATTATTGGTGTCAATGGAAGGAATAGTGCCCCATCATTGGTGTCAGTGGGAGGAATAGTGTCCCATCATTGGTGTCAATGGAAGGAATAGTGCCCCATCAAGGAATAGTGTCCCATCATTGGTGTCAATGGAAGGAATAGTGCCCCATCACTGGTGTCAGAGGGAGGAATAGTGTCCCATCATTGGTGTCAATGGGAGGAATAGTTCCCCATCACTGCTGTCAGTGGGAGGAATACTGCCTCCTCATTGCTGTCAGTGGGAGGAATAGTGTCCCATCATTGGTGTCAATGGGATGAGTTGTGCTCCATCAATGCTGTCAATGGGAGGTATAGTGCCCCATCATTGGTTTAAGTGGGAGGAATTTGCACCATCATTGGTATCATTTGGAAGAATAGTGCCCCATCATTGGTGTCAGTGGGAGGAATAGTGTCCAATCATTGGTGTCAGTGGGAAAAAAAGCTTCCCATCACTGGTGTCAGTGGGAGGAATAGTGTCCCATCATTATTAGTTGGAGAAATAGTGCCCCATCATTGGTGTCAGTGGGAGGAATAATTGTACCATCGTGGAGAATAGTGGGGGTAATAGTGTCCAGTTGTTAGTGTTAGTAGGAGAAATAGTGCCCCATCATTGGTGTCACTGGGAAAAATAGTGCCCCATCATTGGTGTCGGTTGGAAGAATACTGCCCTATCATTGGTGTCAGTGGGAGGAATAGTGCCCCATCATTGTTGTCAGTGGGAAGAATAGTGCCCCATCATTCGTGTCAGTGGGAAAAATAGTGCCCCATCATTGGTGTCAGTGCAATGAATACTGCCCCATCATTGTTCACAGTGGGAGGAATAGTGTCCCATCACTGGTGTCAGTGGGAGGAATAGTGTCCCATCATTGATAGTTGGAGAAATAGTGCCCCATCATTGGTGTCACTGGGAAAAATAGTGCCCCATCATTGGTGTCGGTTGGAAGAATACTGCCCCATCATTGGTGTCAATGGGAAAAATAGTGTCCTATCATTGGTGTCAGTGGGAAGAATAGTGCCCCATCATTGGTGTCAGTGGGAAGACTATTGCCCCATCATTGGTGTCAGTGTAATGAATACTGCCCCATCTTTGTTCTCAGTGGGAGGAATAGTTTCCCATCACAGGTGTCAGTGGGAGGAATAGTGTCCCATCATTGATAGTTGGAGAAATAGTGCCCCATCATAGGTGTCAGTGGGAGGAATAATTGGACCATCATGGAGGTCTGTGGGGGGTAACCGTGTCCCGTTGTTAGTGTTAGTAGGAGAAATAGTGCCCCATTATTGTTGTCAGTGGTTGGAATAGAACCCCATCATTGACGTCAGTGGGAGGAATAGTGCCCCTGCATTGGTTTCAGTTGGAGGAATAGTGCCCCATTATTGTGGTCAGTGGGAGGAATAGTGCTCCATCATTGGTGTCAGTGGGAAGAATAGTGCCCTATCATTGGTGTCAGTGGCAGGAGCAGTGCCCCATCTTTGGTGTCAATTGGAGGAACTTGCCCCATCATTAATGTCAGTAGGAGGAATAGTGTCCCATCATTGGTGTCAATTGGAGGAAAAGTGCCCCATCATTGGTGTCAGGGAGAGGAATAGTGTCCCATCATTGGTGTCAATGGGAGGTATAGTGCCCCATCATTGGTGCCAATGGGAGGAATATGGCCCCATTATTGGTGTCAGTGAGAGAAATAGTGCCCCATCATTGGTCTAACAGGGAGGTATATGCCCCATCATTGGTGTCAATGGGAGGAATATTGTCCCATAATTGGTGTCAAAGGGAGGAATAGTGTTCCATCATTGGTGTCTGTGAGAGAAATAGTGCCCCATCATTGGTCTAAGAGGGAGGAATATGCCCCATCATTGGTGTCAATGGGAGGAATATTGTCCCATAATTGGTGTCAAAGGGAGGAATAGTGTTCCATCATTGGTGTCAGTGAGAGAAATAGTGCCCCATCATTGGTCTAAGAGGGAGGAATA
>NC_092859.1:17632664-17635552 GCF_032062135.1 Pyxicephalus adspersus
ATCTTTGGTATCAGTGAGAGTAATAGTGCCCCATCATTGGTGTCAGTGGGAGGAATAGTGCACTATCATTGGTGTCAGTGCATTGAATACTGCCCCATCAATGTTCACAGTGGGAGGAATAGTGTCCCATCACTGGTGTCAGTGGGAGGAATAGTGTCCCATCATTGATAGTTGGAGAAATAGTGCCCCATTATAGGTGTCAGTGGGAGGAATAATTGGACCATCATGGAGGTCGGTGGGGGGTAACCGTGTCCCGTTGTTAGTGTTAGTAGGAGAAATAGTGCCCCATTATTGTTGTCAGTGGGAGGAATAGAACCCCATCATTGACGTCAGTGGGAGGAATAGTGCCCCTGGATTGGTTTCAGTTGGAGGAATAGTGCTCCATTATTGTGGTCAGTGGGAAGAATAGTGCCCAATCATTGGTGTCAGTGGGAAGAATAGTGCCCCATCATTGGTGTTAAATGGAAGAATACTGCCCCATCATTGGTGTCAGTGGGAGGAATAGTGTCCCATTATTGGTGTCAGTGGGAAGATGAGTGCCCCATCATTGGTGTCAGTGGGAGGAATAGTGTCCCATTATTGGTGTCAGTGGGAAGATGAGTGCCCCATCATTGGTGTCAGTGGGAGGAATTCCTCCCATCATTGGTGTCAGTGGGAGGAATAGTGTCCTATCATTGGTTTCAGTGGGAGGAATAGTGCCCCATCATTGGTGTCAATGGGAGGAATAGTGCTCCATCATTGGTTTTAGTGGGAAGAATAGTGCCCTATCATTGGTGTCAGTGGCAGGAGCAGTGCCCCATCTTTGGTGTCAATGGGAGGAACTTGCCCCATCATTGGTGTCAGGGGGAGGAATAGTGTCCCATCATTGGTGTCAATGGGAGGTATAGTGCCCCATCATTGGTGTCAGTGAGAGGAATAGTGTCCCATCATTAGTATCTATCGGAGGAATATGGCCCCCATTATTGGTGTCAGTGAGAGAATTAGTGCCCCATCATTGGTCTAAGTGGGAGGAATATGCCCCATCATTGGTGTCAATGGGAGGAATATTGTCCCATAATTGGTGTCAAAGGGAGGAATAGTGTTCCATCATTGGTGTGAATGGGAGGAATAGAGCCCCATTATTGGTGTCAGTGGGAGAAATAGTGCCTCATTTTTGATGTCAGTGGGAAGAATAGTGCCCCATCATTGGTGTCAGTGGGAAGAATACTGCTCAATCCAAGGTGTCAGTGGGAGTAACAATTGCACCATCATGGAGGTAAGTGGGGGTAATAGTGTCCAGTTGTTAGTGTTATAGGAAAAATACTGCCCCATCATTGGTGTCAGTGGTAAGTGGGGGTAATAGTGTCCAGTTGTTAGGGTTAGCAGGAGAAATAGTCCCCCATCATTGGTGTCAGTTGGAAGAATACTGCCCCATCATTGGTGTCAAGGGGAGGAAAAGTGTCCTATCATTGGTGTCAGTGGGAGAAATAGTGCCCCATCATTGTTGTCACTGGGAAAAATAGTGCCCCATCATTGGTGTCAGTGGGACGAATAGTGCCCCATCATTGGTGTCAGTGCAAAGAATACTGCCCCATCATTGGTGTCAGTGCAAAGAATACTGCCCCATCATTGGTGTCAGTGGGAGGAATAGTGCCCCATCATTGTTCTATTATTGGTGTCAGTGGGAGGAATAGTACCCCATCATTGTTGTCAGTTGGAAGAATAGTGCCCCATCATTGTTGTCAGTGGGAAGAATAGTGCCCCAAAATTGTTGTCAGTGGGAGGAATAGTGTCCCAGCACTGGTGTCAGTGGGGGGAAGAGTGTCCCATCGTTGATAGTTGGAGAAATAGTGCCCCAACATAGGTGTCAGTAGGAGGAATAATTGGACCATCATGGAGGTCTGTGGGGGGTAACAGTATCCCCTTGTTAGTCTTAGAAGGAGAAATAGAGCCCCATTATTGTTATCAGTTGGAGAAATAGAGCCCCATCATTGATGTCAGTTGGGGGAATTTTGCCCCAGCATTGGTTTCAGTGGCAGGAATAGTGTCCCATCATTGTCCTCAGTGGGAAGAAAAGTGCTCCATCATTGGTGTCAGTGGAAGGATTTTGCCCCATTATTGGTGTCAGTGGGAGGAATAGTGCCCCATCATTAGTGTCAGTGGAATGAATTTGCCCTACCATTGGTATCAGTGGGAGGAATAGTGCCCCAACATTGGCGTCAGTGGGAGGAATCATACACTATCTTTGGCATCAGTGGGATGATAGTGCCCTCAATCGTTGGTGTCAGTGGGAGGAATAGTGCCCCATCATTGGTGTCAGTGGGGACGAATAGTGCCCCATACTTTGGTGTAAGTGGGAGGAATTTGCCCCATCATTGGTGTCAATTGGAGCAATAGTGCCCCATCATTGGTGTCAGTGGGGGGAATAGTGTCCCAACATTGGTGTCAATGGGAGGAATAGTGCCCCATCATAGTGCCAGTGGGAAGAATAGTGCCTCATCATTGGTACCATCACTGGTGTCAGTGGGAGGAATAGTGTCCCATCAATGATAGTTGGAGAATTAGTGCCCCATCATAGGTCTCAATGGGAGGAATATTTGGACCATCATGGAGGTCTTTGGGGGGCAACCGTTTCCCGTTGTTAGTAGGAGAAATAGTGCCCTATTATTGTTGTCAGTGGGAGGAATAGAGCCCCATCATTGTCGTCAGTGGGAGTAATAATTGCACCAACATGGAGGTAAGTGGGGGTAAAAGTGCCCTATCATTGGTGTCAGTGGGAAGAATAGTGCCCTATTATTCGTGTCTGAGGGTGGAATAGTACCCCATCATTGGTGTAAGTGGGAGGAAATTGCCCCATCATTGGTGTCAGTGGGAGTACATATTGCCCCATCATTGGTGTCAGTTGAAGG
>NC_092859.1:17636931-17655167 GCF_032062135.1 Pyxicephalus adspersus
ATGGTGCCCCATCATTGGTGTCAGTGGGAGGAATAATGCCCCATCATTGGTGTAAGTGGGAGGAATTTGCCCCATCATTGGTGTCAGCGGGAGGAATCGTGCCCCATAATTAGCGTCAGTGGGAGGAATAGTGTCCCATAATTGGTGTCAATGGGAGGAATAGTGCTCCATCATTGGTGTCAGTGGGAAAAATAGTGCCCCATCATTGTTGTCAGTGGGAGGAATAGAACCCCATCATTGATGTCAGTGAGAGAAATAGTGCCCCATCATTGGTGTCAGTGGGAAAAATAGTGCCCCATCATTGGTGTCAGTGGGAGGAATAGTGCCCCATCATTGTGTCAGTGGGAGGAATAGTGCTCCATCCATGTTGTCAATGGGAGGAACAATTGCACCATCATGGAGCTAAGTGGGGGTAATAATGTCCAATTGTTAGTGTTAGTAGGAGAAATAGTGCCTCATCATTGGTGTCAGTGGGAAAAATAGTGCCCCATCATTGGTGTTAGTTGGAAGAATACTGCCCTATCATTGGTGTCAATGGAAGGAATAGTGTCCTATCATTGGTGTCAGTGGGGGGGAATAGTGTCCCATCATTGGTGTAAGTGGGAGGAATTTGCCCCATCATTGTTGTCAGTGGGAGGAATAGTATCCCATCATTGATAGTCGGAGAAATAGTGCCCCATCATTTTTGTCAGGGGGAGGAATAGTGTCCCATCACTGGTGTCAGTGGGAGGAATATTTGGACCATCATGGAGGTCTGCGGGGGGTAATAGTGTTTGGTTGTTAATGTTAGTAGGAGAAATAGTGGCCCATTATTGTTGTCAGTGGGAGGAAAAGAGCCCCATCATTAATGTCAGTGGGAGGAATAGTGGCCCAGAATTGGTTTCAGTTGGAGGAATAGTGCCCCATCATTGTCCTCAGTGGGAAGAATAGTGCCCCATCATTGGTGTCAGTGGGAAGAATAGTGCCCCATCATTGTCGTCAGTGGGAGGAATAGTGCCCCATCATTGGTGTCAGTGGGAAGAATAGTGCCCCATCATTGGTGTCAGTGGGAGAAATAGTGTCCCATCATTGGTGTCAATGGAAGAAATAGTGCCCCATCCTTGGTGTCAGTGGGAGGAATAGTGTCCCATCATTGGTGTCAATGGGAAGAATAGTGCCCCATCATTGGTATCAGTGGGAGGAATAGTGCCTCATCATTGGTATCAGTGGGAGGAATAGTGTCCCATCATTGGTGTCAGTGGAAGGCATTGTGCCCCATCATTGGTGTCAATGGGAGGTATAGTGCCCCATCATTGGTTTAAGTGGGAGGAATTTGCACCATCATTGGTATCATTGGGAAGAATAGTGCCCCATCATTGGTGTCAGTGGGAGGAAGAGTGTCCAGTCATTGGTGTCAGGGGGAAAAAAGCGTCTCATCATTGGTGTCAGTGGGAGGAATAGTGTCCCATCATTGGTGTAAGTGGGAGGAATAATTGTACCATCTTTTAGGTCAGTGGGGGTAATAGTGTCCCGTTGATAGTGTTAGTAGGAGAAAAAGTGCCCCATGATTGTTTTCAGGGGGACGAATAGTGCCCTATCATTGGTGTTAGTGGGAAGAATAGTGTCCCATCATTGTTGTCAGTTGGAGGAATAGTACCCCATCATTTGTGTCAGTGGGATGAATAGTGTCCCATTATTGGTTTCAGTGGGAGGAATAGTGGTCCATCATGGGTGTCAGTGGGAGGAATTTGTCCCATCACGGGTGTCAGTGGGAGGAATTGTCTCCCATCATTGGTGTCAGTGGGAGGAATAGTGCACCATCATTGGTGTCAGTGGGGGGAATAGTGCTCCATCATTGGTGTCAGTGGGAAGAATACTGTCCCATCACTAGTGTCAGTAGGTAAAATAATGTCCCATCATTGGTGTCAGTGGGAGGATTAGAGCCCCATAATTGGTGTCAGTTGAAGGAATAGTGCCCCATTATTGGTGTCAGTGAGAAGAATAGTGCCCCGTCATTGGTGTCAGCGAGAAGAATAGTGCCCCATCATTTTTGTCAGTGGGAGGAATAATGCCCCGTCATCAGAATTAGTGGTAGGACAATGACACCAATCATAGTGCACATTCATTCCTTACATTTGTGTCAGTGAAGCCAATGGTTCAATAAAGCTAGAAAATGTTCTACATATGTATATAAGAACTGTTTTTAAAGAAAAGTATAGGAAGCATAATAAAATCTTAATGATACATAAAATTAAAACATCTGATGTTTGCAGCACTAGAAAGAGAGCTTCAATGTGACCTGCGTTAATATTAGGGTCAGGGTGCCAAGTTAGCAAAGTTACTGAGCTTTGTGCAAACATTCTTTCTAGTTCTAGTTCAGCTTGTTCATTTTTTTATTTGAGGCAGTAGAACCATTGGGACCTCTTTCCCAAGTAAAGAAAACCCCCAGGAAAGTGTAGAAACTGCAAGATCCAGGGTCCCAGGCTCATATTTGCAGATTGATTTCACAGACTTTTGGTATTCACGGTATGAAGTCATTATTCTACTGGGGACAGGAGAGTCAAACGTTAATGTTGTAACAAGCTACTAACTAATCATTAGGAAGCGCTAATGTTTAAGAGATGAGTACACATTGGGAAACATAGAAGCTATTGCAAATGCACCTAAATTGACTACTTTGTGTCATCCCTTGTCCAGCATCCAAATCCAGAACTCCCCCAGAGTTGGTTCAAAGATGGTGCTGTACTAATAGAAGGATATGTTTAGGGTGCTACAAAATACCTGCAAACGGTATACTTACCTATTAGTATGCAAACACTGAACATCACAATGGCGGGAAGGGGCAGGTTCTGGTAGCTGGGATCTGGTTCCCAATTTCAAAGGTATAAATGAGGAAAGGGTTCCTGCTTATGCTTTAGTGTAAAATACATGAACACATATATTCTCTGAGGAATCAGGTGGCTAACCTCAATAACTTTATCTAACCACACAACTATCAAAACAGTTTAATTTTTTCAAAATGTTTTGGGAAATAATTAACTCAATAATGTCTAAAGATCTTAGCAATGAGACTTCAGAAGGTATAAAAACAGACAACAAAATGTGAATGTCCAAAGAATAATATCCAGAAGTAAGCTGGCCTACAAAGAAGTAAGGCAAACCAAGTCATAACACTTTGTTTTGTGTTACTGCATGCAACTTTCTGTATACACTAATGACTGTTACTCAAAAACAAATCCATGGAGGGATGATGATGGTGTTGCTGGTGCCAGGAACCCAGACCACATGTCCTAGATCTCTTGCTTGGTGCCCCAGTTCCTAAACAATGCTACTGCCCATTTCCAATCTGTTTGTGGCTGCCTTACATTTTGTTATAGGGCAACCACCTTTGTTGTATACAGAGCATAAGGAAGGCAGCCTAACCACAACATAACTTATTGTCATGTCATTTTTACTTAGCTACAGCACTCCCATGCTGGGCTTTTTATTCCCACACAAGTATATGGGAATGCCAAACTCACTTGAAGCAGGTCTAAGGAGGTCAGCTTCAGGTCAAAAAGTGGTAAGCTCTCTCATAACAGCTTTCACAAGTATAGACTCATGTGTACAAATCTCACCTTTCAATGCTTTTTATATATTTGCCTGTATTTGTCATTTAAAGACTTACTCACCTTGTTTACTTTGGACAAACTGATAGTGTCCGTGTGAAGTCCACTTCCTGACCGCCTTATACTCACATCTTCAGAATTTCCCACCGTTGTTTTCACAGCCAACAACAAAATACCCAGTGTCAAATGATGGGAACTGGTATTTCACCCTATCAGTCATAATACAGTGCTCAGGTCCAGGCACTGGCTTTAAATCATGGGAGAAGGTTACATTCTCTTCCTTACCTGAAACCAGCAGTGGGAAAAGGAGTGTGGCTGTGGGATAATGAGTGTTTGGGAAGGGCTAGAGAATAGTCAGAGACATAAACAGAGACAGTTTAAGTGTTGCACTATAATGGACAGAAGAACATAATGTCTGTTTTACTAGGTGCATGGATGCAAAATATACCTGATGCCAAGTCCCAAAGTTACTTTTCATCTGCAAACCACACAATACGCTCAGTATTCCTGAAACCTCTGTAAAAAAAGGGAACATTTCAGTATGGTTGTGAATGCTTCTTTAGTTAAACAATTACTATAAGGTACAAAACTTAATATTAAAGTTTGCCAATGCTCAGTGTAACTTAATTGTGCTTCTACGGTACGTCTACTAGGCTTCTAACATAGACATAAAGTGGCTCATTAAGTGGTTCACTATTGTCACCATTAAGATACGTGCCCTGAGAAATGTCATGCAGCTTTTATTATAGTGCATGTGGAAAGGACATGGCTGCAGAGGCTAAAGGAGATCAATGAAGCTAAAATGCAATAAGGAAGATCAGCTGCAGGTAAAAAAGGTAACAAGTAGGTGAAAGGTAATGTATTTCTAAGAGTGGCTGTAGCACTGTGAGTCATTCCATGATCTGTGATCTTGCAACCTTCTATCCAAGATGATTCACCAGAGGAGCCTCCAGAAAACTGTTCTTGTTTACAGCTTACCACCTACTGGCTGCAAATGGTAAATAAATAATGAATAAAATAAGTAAAATATGAATGACATGATTATATTTTTATCAGACCCAGCTACAAAGAATTACAAATTCAACAGCAAAGCAGTTCACATATAGTTATAGGTTTACCTGAAGTTTAAGCTTAAATACACTTTTTTTGTTTACCTAATCGAATAAATATTGCATGTGAACTTTTAAAATGTGTAGTAGTCAGGGGATGGTGAGCTCCAAGCAACAAGCAGCATATCTATTTTTTTTAAAGTTTCAAAAACACCAGTGCAGTGAATAGACCTGAAAAGGGGGAGAGATCAGATGATACAGATTTATGAAAAACCCAGAGGATGAACTTCTCTTCCCTAGCAAAGACATTTTGACTTGGTCAAAACTATGGCTAAGAATGGCTTGGAAAAGGAGGGATATCGCTTTAGAACCAATATCTATAAAAGTGAACTGGATAATGGTCATGACAAACTCAATACCATCTGTGAGTGGTAAAATGAATACATTTGACCAAATTTGGGAACCCTGGAAATCGTACAAACTGGTGTAATACACTTACTAAGGTCTCACCTATACCCACATATTTTACTTTGACAGTCTCCACCCCCTCTCCTTCCTCCTTCCCCTTTTTCATTTCTACAATAGTTTAGCTCTATGGCTTTATGTCTCAAATGTTTTGGTAATTTTAATTTTTGATTGAAGCGCGAGATGGTTTTTGCACAATTTGTGTCCTTCCCGGATCTATGCTTGTCATTTTACAGAGAACTACCTTTTAAACAAGTGTCTCGAAAGAACGCTTATGCTGCTTTGGACTTGTTGTTGTATGGTTTATTTGTCCATTATTTGTTCAACAAAATAATTATTTTTCCTTGTTTTTGTTACTCCTATGTTTAAAAATCAATAAAAATATTAAAACTAAGGCTATGTACACATGTTCAATTATTGTCGTTGGGAAGGGTCTTTCATGATTCAGTGCATGAACGAGTTCATCGACGAACGATGAGTGTTGTACACATGCCAGATTCTCGTCCGATATCATCCCTGAGGCGATTTGACCTGTGTACTTAGCCTAAGACAGAACTTACCATCTCCCTCCTCTCCCCTTCACATTTTAAATCTACCCCTGACATATTCCTGACTGTTAAAGCGTAGCTAAACCCAGAAATTTCACTTTACATAAAAGGGTAAACAACCCTTTTATGTTAGGTAAAAATTTGTTTTTTTCTTTTGTTTTTTTTTTCTGTGCAACACCTTTTTTTAAAAAAAAAAAAAAAAAAAAGGTAATGGATGTGTGCAGAGAAGAGGGACTTTTAGGGGAATATAATATAATAAAAACATTTTTATCAGCTCATCATAATAAAAGTCAAGATAAAATATTGTCAATGTCCTTAAACAAGACAATGCAATACTGCACACCAAGATTGCAGATTTCCAAATATTTCAAAGATATGACAAAGCATTATATAGCATATTAGAATGGAAATTGATACAAAAGTCTCACAAAAGTAATATATATCATCGACACGTTTTGTGGTATGTAGCCTCTTCTTTAGGATGGATCACATTGGGAGACCTAGAATTTACCAGATATAACATCGTATAGCACAAAAACATTTGAATGTACAATTCATTTAAATTAAATTTCTACTTACACATTTGTATCGAAGTAATACTTACTACTGCAGGTAACAATGACAAATAACAAAAGATTTCAATTCGCTAAGATTTCATCACCCCACCCTTAATTCTTGGCGATCCTGATTGAATGGAAATGCGATACGTACACTGCGCATCCCGGAAGGCTCTTGGGTGCTCCTTCTGTGCATGCAGAGGGAGCCTTTTCGCGCAAACAGAAAAATTTGCCAATCTCACGCTTGCGCAATGAGATCGTCAAATTTTTTTTCCATCCTACATCACCCGATCTTGCGCCTGGGTCGGGTGACCTAGGATAAAGAACCAGGAAGAAGAGGAGAAGATGGCGGGGCCCAGAGCGTGACGACGCGGGACCTGATGCAAGAAACCCCTAAATGGATCGGACTGCCCTGCGGGATTGAAGGTAAGTGTAAAAATATACTCCCCTACATGCTCTCTTCGCTCCTCTAATGACCTACTAATGACTTCTTTACTTATAACCTCATCATATGCATGGTTCAAAGACTTTTCTAGAGCTTCCCCAGCTCTCTGGAACTCTCTTCCTCATATATGGCTTGCTCCTACTTTCTGCACTTTTAAAAGAGCTCTTAAAACCCAACTTTTCAAACTCACTTACTCGTCTTTATTTTTCTGAACCCTCAATACTTAAGCTATATTTCATATCCTCCTTCCTAGTGTGTTCTACTTCTCCAACCTCTTAGATTGTAAGCTCTTCAGGGAAGAGTCCTCTCCTCCTGTGTCTGTATCTGTCTGTCATTTGCAACCCCTATTTAATGTACAGTGCTGTGTAAAATGTTGGCGCTATATAAATACTGTTTATTAATAATAATAATAATAATAATAATAATAATAATAATAAAAATATTAATGGCAGTGCTGAGCTTTCTGAAGCCCATTTAACGCTTGCCTTTTCCTAACCCCTGTGCTTAGCTGCTTCCCTTATGCAACTCCTATGCAGTTTTTAGCTTCAGTCACAGAATCTGACAACCACTTGGACACTTCAAGGATGAAAAGCAACTGCGCAACCAAAAGTGTTTGTCGATTGCAGGATCTGTACAAGCAATCCAATGAAATCACAACTGCAGCTGTGTGCAAATGAATGCACAAAGATTCAACTACTCCTATTCAGTTAAACGGGAGAGGTTGGGAGTGTAGTTGAGTCTTTGGTAGAATGCTGCAGTCAACTGCAAGTCTGAAATGGTCCTCTCAGTGTTGTTCACAGAGCTGTAGCCATGATAAATAAAAGTCATTAAGGGATCTTCTATTTTTACTTGTCTGTTTCCCTTTATTTCTGGCTGTTCCTCTTGTCTTTTGGTGAGGGCCTTTCTGCATTCTGAACCAATGTTGAGTTTTTGCCATACTGCACTCAGTAGGTTGCCGTTGGGCAGAAACTTTGATGCAAAACCTGATGATCATAAAATTCAAATTCATTGTGTTTATGTCATCTATTTTTAAATGCAAAAGTCATTACTCATTGCAATGTCAACTGTGAGTACAATAGGATTGTTACCTTTTTGGGAGCCATGTTTCTCTTTAGGTTTGACAAAGTCATGGGACACAAGGTCACTTTCACTGCCTTTAGTTGCCATGCCTGTTTACATGATGTTCTCATGTTACAGAATAAAACTGGATGTCCTCTCTCATCACATACCTAGAGACAGATTAAAGCAAACACAAAAAGAACAGTTATTTATTTTATATCAACTTAACTATGGTACAATGCATTTATATTGTATATTATATTATATACTAATGTCTCGCTCATTTTTTACCTTTACTTTTCTGAACCTGACACAAAAGCTTGCATGTCATGTTAAGTCTCACAATTGTGTCAGCTGTCAGATCTCACATATTGTATGCTATGCTGACCGACATCTCATACTGTATGCTGTGCTCTACATTGCATGTTTAGGCTACACTATGTCCTTTTCATATATGTCTGGGACAGCACATTTTTGCTTTCATAATATACAAAAAAAAAGTGTGGCCATTTCTAAACAGGAAAGTTTGGGGTTTATCAAACAATGTTTGAGGGTGATATGTGCAGGATAAAATTGTGGAGTGTATGAGAGCATGATGTATGATGGTGGAAGGGTGAAAGAAGAGCAGAGGGATAATGGGGTCATGACGCTTGATTTAATGAAGCTCTCCAAGGCTAAGGCTGGAGAGGAAACACTTTCATCTGTGAAGCTGGGTGATCCAGCAAACCTGGAATGAATCTGGTCCGGGATTCAAAACATTTACTAGCAAATAACTTTGAAGAAATCCATTCCGGGTTTGCTGGGTCAGCCAGATTTACTGATGAAAATGTATTCTCTCCAGCCAATAAGAGCATAAGTAAATCAGGCCTAATGGGCCTGATTTATTAAAGCTCTCCAAGGAGTAAAGGAATGGGCGGTATGTGCAGGAGAGGAGTGAGGATCGTATGATAGGGGGTGGTATGTGCAGGACAGAAGTGTGGAGAGTATAGGGATGGGCGTTATGTGTAGGAGAGGAGTGAGGAACGTATGATGGGGGTGGTATGTGCAGGACAGAAGTGTGGAGAGTATAGGGATGGGCAGTATGTGTAGGAGAGGAGTAGGAGTGAGGAGTGTATGATAGGGGGTGGTATGTGCAGGAAAGAAGTGTGAAGAGTATAGGGATGGGCAGTATGTGTAGTAGAGGAGTGAGGAGGGTATGATAGGGGGTTTTATGTGCAGGAAAGAAGTGTGGAGAGTATAGGGATGGGCGTTATGTGTAGGAGAGGAGTGAGGAACGTATGATAGGGGTAGGGGGTGGTATGTGCAGGAGAGGAGTGTAGAATGAATGATGGAGAGCAATTTGTGCAGGAGTACAGAGGGTTTAATGATGGGTAGAATGTATAGGAGAGGAGTGCAGAATAAATAATGGGGACAACTTGCTTAGAAGAGGAGTGTGGAGGTGATGATGGGCTGTAGGGGGGAGTGCAGAGGGAATGGGGGGGGGCAATATTTGCAGATAGGGTTTGAAGTATTAGGTGCAGGAGAGGAGTACAAAGAGTTTGAAGGTGTAGGAGAGGAGTATGGAGAGTATTATGGGGGTGGAGTATATTTAAGTGAATATTTGATGTGAACACCCTCTCTCGCTTTACATCTTTCTCTGACAGCACTGACAGTCTCCATGGTAACTGAGGCACAGCTGTTATGCGTAGTGTATTTTGTATGGCACAATACGCCTCAGTTACTTCTTGCCCCTCTTAGGCCATTTTACGTGTCAATCAAATAGAGCCCAATCAGCAATAGTCCCGCCCACTGTGTGACAATTTTGCTTACCAGCCAAACCGCACAGGTACTACCTACTTTGCTAGGGGACTCCCAATATCCAGTAGCGTAGCTCAGAGTGGAGATAGGCAGTGTAATGAACGAATGAGCTTGTAGAAAACGTGGAGTGGGCGGGATTGATGAAATGTCCTCTGTAAAGTGGAAGGCAGAAGGGGACAGGACTAGCAGGTGACAGTGTTACATTGTGTGTATGTTGTGTAAACATCGGTGATATTTCTAATAGGCACATAAGTAAATCTCAGGCTTTAGCAATTTTAATAACCGTAGTACTACAAGTCTCAGTATGCAATGTTTATTATAAGCTAGCAGAGCATGCTGGGACTTCTAGTTCTGTCAAATATATGTAATACTGTACCTTCCTCCTATAGGTGAATGACAAGGCCCAGCATGTCTTACCATCCCTATGGTGGGTCCGGTAGCCCCCTGGCAGCAGGAAGACTCCTCCTTGTGGGGTATTTATCAAGCAAAATGTGAACAAGACCCAGATGTAGGAAGTGGTTGGGGGCAGATTTTATTCTATGGCTGTGCTGCTTAAAGCTGAACCATACTCAGTGGTGGGTGGGGGAATCTGCTGCAATCGGCAAGTTTGCATACTTGCAAAGATTGCACAGACCTGTGTGCAGCCGAACGGCAAAACCGGCCCAAGAACTGTCAGAGGAAGTCGCCAAATTCCTCACCCACTCCATAGAGGACTTCCAAAGGACAGAGAATATCTTTGGCTATTGGATGGCTACTGATGATGTATCTCCTGCGCATGCAGCAACGCCGCATACAGCATGCGCCGTACAATGTAGAGCTAAAACAGGAGTTCTATTTTAAAACTTCATGATCAGACAGGGCTTTGCACAGGACATGTGAGGTTTCTTCTGCAATAAGCATTCTTACTGCCTGATCACTCTATGGAACTTTCAAAATAGTTGTGCGCATGTGCAGCTCGGCATTGGTTGCCCAGCAATCCCGGGTTCCCAAAAGGTTGGCATGACTGCACAGGCGCACGGGAGTTACACCATCCTGGCCCGGCCAATCAGGATGTCCAAAGATAGCATCTGGGAAGACAAGAAGAAAGAAGATGGTGGCACCCTGCAACGGACAGGTGAGTATAGTGAAGTTTAGTTCTGCAACAATGCAAACTGGCCCTTATGTTAGGTCTCACAATCCGTCTCTTTTTTTAGCATTGCTTTCCTGAAAAATAGAATTAAAAAATGTACCCCCTCCTAGCTGTTCCCATACACATAGGAAATTACTGCTATGCACCCAGGAGCAGCAAGTTCTTCTTCCAGAGGAGAAATCGCAATCCTGTTGACAGACTCAACCTATTGATTTCTGGTATTGCACTCCTTCCACTGCAGCCATATTCAAATGTATGCATCATATGATTCCCAACTGCCCCGTTTAGTTAAATAAGGGCACAGTTGAGCCTTTGATAGAACTCTGCAGTCAACCACAAGTCTGAAATGACCCACAGATCTACTTAGAGGGGATAAAGACAGCAATAAAACCCTAACAGGAGTTCTGATAATTTCCCACTTTAATAATAAAGTTGTGGCTATATGAATATAATTATGTTAGGTATTTATTGATGCTGAATGGTTCACTTTAATGTAATTGCCTTTTTTTTCTATACAGGCTGTGAAGGAACAATGCAGTTCTATATCTCCCGTCTTCTCCTTATGGTGACACGGGCAGCGCTTCGGGTAACCGGTGTTCTTTTCTGGATCCTGGTTTATGTTGCCTCTCTATTGGCAGCAGTTTCCTACCTGCCTGATGCCCTGAGGCTTTTAGCCAGAGGACCATTCAAGGCATTTCAATGGCAGACGCGCAAGACTGCCCCGTCCTGTTTAACGAGTAGCAAGCATGGGCAGCATGGATATATCCGGATAAAGGTAAGATCTGTAATATTCAAAGATCAGTGCTCCTCTTATGGTACCTCTATCCCCCCCAGTCTTTTTGTAGTATATTTACAGCTCTTCATTTTCCTAAACTGCTTGGCCTGCCAGGTGCTGCACAATTTTGTCACTGCTCTCCCCTGGGCCATCACAATGTGAGGCCTGAACTCCATTCACTTTAGTAAAAAAGCAGCTTGGCAAGGTGGCCTTTGGGAATTTCCCTTAAGTCTCTGTACATTTTTCGTGTGTGGGTACCTCTGCTGGCATTCACTAACATTCTGCTGTCTGCTTGAACAGAGCTCTGGGATTCGCTTCCATTATGTGGCATCTGGAGAAAAGGGGAACCCGCTAATGCTTCTCCTACACGGCTTTCCTGAAAACTGGTAATGTGACTCGGTAATGTTATGTTTAATGTCAACACCTTTATGTTGATGGGCTAGTTATCATTTTCAAACAAAACACCATACATACAGTAACCAATCATGTTTAAGCTGGTATTTCCATAAGTAAATAACTCCACCAAGTGTATTTTTGTGACATTTTAATCCTCACCTTGAAAAAAATATGCAAAACTTTTATATGTTGCATTGAAATGCACCTTTAGTCAATGTGGCATGAGCAAACTGGTACCTTGGTGCAGGAGTAACGTCAGCTAGTTTAGGAGTGTCCTGGTGTCCCAAAAAGCCCATACCACTTTATTGTGCATGCTTTTGTTTAGGAAATCTTTTTTTAGCTAGGAAGTCGGGAGTTTTATTTGGTCTTTTCTAAACTCCCATGTCCTGGTATTGGCTAGACCAGTGGTTCTTGACCTTTTTAACATGGGGAACCCTTGAATTGACTTTCAGGTCTTCAGGGAACCCCTTCTATCCACAGCTCACAGTATATTAGCGTGGGGGTCATTGAGAAGTATTTCTTTTAGATTGCTGACCAGTAAGAAGAATACCACCCTTATACATAGCCAAAAAGATCACTGGTATCACTTAAACTGACATGGTAGACACAAATTGCTCATTGCTCAAGAACCCCCTGCAACCTCTGGAGGAGCCCTGGTTGGAAAACACTGGGCTAAAGAGTCCACTAGTGACTGGCCAGTATCAGGATGCAGCGTCTAAATATCAACTTTGTAGGAATTAAAATTAGCGTACTTCAATATTTGGGTTGACTCGTAAGGCACCTTATATATTATCTATGTGAGCCTTATATAGCTTCACTAGGGAAAGGCACCTAAAGTGCTAGTTTTCTAACATTACACAGGCTCCAGGTAGAAAAAAAAACATGTATTATTATTATTATTATTAATAATAATAATAATAATAATAATAAACAGTATTTATATTGCGCCAACATATTACGCAGCACTGTACATTAAATAGGGCTTACAGATGACAGACCAACACAGACAGTGACACAGGAGGAGGCGAGGACCCTGCCCTGAAGAGCTTACAATCTAAAAGGTGGGGGAAGTATCACACAATAGGAGGGGAAATAGGGAGTGGTGGGAAGTAGTGAGGCTTTTAGAAGACAGAAGAAGATGGGTGAGACAATACAAGTTTGAAAAAATGATTTTTAAGGGCACTTTTATGTTTTATTACAGTATGGTGTGTACTAAGTTTTTATTTTTCTTCATAGTTTTCACGTTATTATTATCCAGGTAAGCACACATGTTTGCAGTAACCAAAAACAAATAGGTTTGTATGGAGTAATTCCGAATGTTTCCATACTGAGAAACCTTGCTAGGTCTATAATAAAAAAATGGTTCGCTGCAATAGAAGAGTTAGTTCACTTTTCTTGAAGCCCATATCCTATTCTTCCTTCCATTTCATTACTGCTTCCTCTATCGTCCTCCTTGGCATTTAACACCTCCAGGAGTGCCTGGGTCCTCCAGCATATGCTGTCGTATTTTTGTCTGACTCCTGTGTCAATACAAGACTTTTTGTAAAACATACCCTTAAAAAATCATTTTTATATTTCAATATTTTTATTGAATTTTCACAAAAATAGGTACATGTATTTCAACAAAAAAAATAAACGAGATAATACAAAATTATCAAGACTAGGGTCAGCAGGGTACAAACATATTCTTGACGACCTCAGTGTTCAAAGTGACAAGGAGAAAACCATATACAACAGTGGTTTGAACAATGAGTAAACCAAAATTGCAACCCCATTATGGAGAAAAAAAGAAGAAAAGATAAAAGACAACGACAAAAAAATCATTTTTAGGAACACATCTTTAATCAAAGGCCCTGACTGCATAACTTTGTGAATTTGTGTAATGAAGAGTATTTCTCCATTGTATTTTTCAACCTCGGGACACCAGTTTCTGTTGCTCAACTTCAGTATAAAATGATTCATGTGACTTCTCATCAAAAGCTACTGTTACTTACACCAAAGTTAAATTTACACTCATCATGTCAGAGTGTAATGTTAGGGGATCCTCCTAACTAGTTAGAGCAGGGGTGCCAAACTCTAATACACAGAGGGCCGATATTAAAAACTTAGACCAAGTCGCGACCCAAACTTGAAATTTATTAAAAAAACAATCTCAATAAGAAGATATAAGAACACATGAGAAGAGCCAACCCACTGCAAATTACTGCATGCTCCTCTCATGTGTTCTTGTTTTTTCTTATTGAGATTAATTGTTTTACTTTACCAGAGAATGCAATGTTAAACAAAATGAATTGCTGCATTCCTTTGGTTTCACATTGCATTCTCTGGCACAGTAAAACAATTAATATAGCAATATCTCTATGATAATTCCTTATAACTGATAATTCCTAATTATTGAGTTTACCTGTCAGTATAAACTCCGCGGGCTTCACACATAGCCTGCTGTTAATAGACATGAGTGATGCCGCTACTACATTTCCCGGCATCAGTTGTGTCTATAAAATGCGGGGCCACGCATAGGCAGAGAGGCCGCTGGTCTAGAGACGTGAGTGATGCTTGGAATTATAGTAGCAGCATTGTACTTGCGTCTATAGAACAGCAGCCTAATATAAATTGCAGTTGGCCTGCCGTTACTAGGGATTGCAGTAGCGGCAGGCCTGCTGCAATTCATATTAAGAATTCTTTTGGGAGCCAAAAAAAAGGATGTGCTGGGCCAGAGTTTGACACCCCTGAGTTAGAGGAAAATCTGCTCATCTGTCAGATTTGAATTGATTTTGGTTATTGTAAACCAACTGAGTCACTATGCATAAGAGAATTTAAAATTACCATGAGATATGTTTGTGTCAAATTGTTCTAAATCATTTTAGGTGCTTTTTATGTATATTTTTATCTTTCACTTATCTGTAGAACTTTTTCCTTGGCAGGTACTCCTGGCGGTACCAGTTGGATGAGTTCTCCCAGGAATATAGGGTGGTTGCGGTTGACCTCAGAGGATTTGGCGGATCAGATGCTCCTTCTGAACTGTTGGATTACAAAATGGAGACTCTTCTGCAGGATGTTAAAGATCTGATTACAGGATTTGGTGAGGGTCATGTGTGTGTCTTGTTTAACAAAAGAATAATTATATATATATATATATATGTGTGCAAAGCTTGTATGCCATGATAAATGGTTACTTTTCTCTCCCATACAGGTTACTCCATCTGTGTTCTAGTTGGCCACGACTGGGGGGGCACCTTGGCGTGGACTTTCCCAGTCCGGCACCACAACATGGTTTCTCGTCTCATTGTTATGAATGCACCTCACCCTTCGGCCTTTCATGGTGATCCATTTTTAAGACTAAACTCTCCTCACTATGCATAGTTTTGCTATACATTAAATGCAGTCATACCTCTCTACCACTAGATGGTAGTGTGGAGCTGTGTGTGTATTGTCTGTCTTCATGTTAAATTAATAGGGGAAAGGTGAAAAGGTAACAGCCAAAACTTTTCCTTTTTTCCTTTTTTTTTTTTCAAGTTTACATTAGGAAAAAGGACTAGATTCTGGATGCTATGCATAACATAGACATTTAACTTTAGTTTTATGTAAAGCAAAAGTTTTAATAACTTTTTATTTATTTATCCTTTAATAATTTGTTTATACAGAGGGTAAAACAGGCAGTACAAATTAAAAAAAAATATGTAATGTGTGCAGTGGGATGGCTACATAAGGGTCTTGCAACAATTATACAGTTTTTATAAAGAATTATGAGAAATAATGTAGTGGGAGCAAATGTGATGGTTCTGTGGTTTTACTCCCCTGCAGTATCGTCACAATTGTGGTTCCTCTTTTCCTTTTCTCTTCATCATAAAGAACGGTTTATTCGAGAGTGTATTACAGACTGGGTTTAAATCACCACTGACAGCAGATATATGAAGCGTTCAGAGTCTGAGTTGGCCATAGATTTGTCTTGAGCAAAGCTTAAAGTAAAACTCTAAAAATTTTAAGCCATACCGGTAATTATTATATTACACTATAAAGAAGCAAAGCAGGTATATACATAATGAGACAAAAATGCTGCTTCATGGGAAACTTTTTTTAAACACTACTTTGGTATGTGTACAAAATGCACAGCCCACATCTTCAATTCTTTAGTTATTTTTTAGTCCTGCTGTAGTCCACCACATTCCCTGGTGATCAGAGAACCCCTGCTTTCAGAAAAGCTATTCCAAGACACGCCTACAAAACTTTATAAAGTACATTTTCAATGTTATTGTGATTGTTAAGGCAGGCATACAAGCAAGACAGTTACGATGCTTCAGGAAATCTCCTTTTTTTACCATGTAAGATGTTCTCTGAATTTCTGCTGCAGTGGATGGCGATACCTTATTATACCTTAATTGAGTGAAATTCTAGTGCAACTAAATTATTTTCAGGATAACATCTGTACCTAAATGATCCATTTCACTTGCCTAAGTATATGAATGTTTCTATTACAAGTCCATTGCACTTGATTTACTAGGTCCCAGGTTCCAATCTCAGCCAGAACACTATCTGCATGGAGTTTGCAGGTTCTCCCCGTGTTTGCGTGAGTTTCCTCCGGATACTCCGGTTTCCTCCCACATTACAAAAACATGCAGTTAGGTTAATTGGCTTCCCCCCAAAATTGACCTTAGACTGTATTAGAGACATATGACTATGGTAGGGACATTAGATTGTGAGCCCCTTTGAGGGACAGCTAATGACAGGACTATGGACAGCGCTGCGTAATATGATGGCGCTATATAAATACTGTGTAATAATAATAATAAAAATCTATTAGATGGTGTTATTGATGCTATGCGGGTATATTCAATAACCATGCGATGCTATAATGATATGTGTCTATTGCAATAATAGAGGACACTGCCTGTAAGGGAATGTTGGGCCCTAATTCCAGCCCTTCCTTCACCGCATTCACCAATCTGTAGCACTGAAGCCTATTATGTGTGTTTCTCTCCACAGATTACGTGCTGTCTCATCCATCTCAGCTCTTTTCATCCCGTTACGTCTTCTTATTCCAGTTACCTGTCCTACCTGAATTACTGTTGTCTTTGGCTGACTTTGAGGTAAGAACAGCTGAAAAGAATACATAGATACAGGCTAAGATGAATTTTCATTTTTTGCTGCCATTTGATTAGAAAACTACATCATGGGTGATACAGATGGATGAATGACAACACGAATATGCTGTCACACATGCTGTCATACGTATTAGGGTGCTCAGAGCCTTTTAGTCCAGTCACCTAATTTGATCCTTTTTATGTTTGCCCTATGAAAAATTACCATGTGTACACATTTTTGGTATTCAATAGAATGTGTTCATTCTGTTTTCAGGAATATTTGGAGTTTTTGTCTTATCTATGGTAGGTATGGCCTTCTCTGAATGACAGTATCTACTTTTAATATCCCTCTAGATTTTACCAAAATCCCAGTAGCAGGTCTGGGTCTAGCTGCCCCCAGTATGTATAAGAAACAGGCAGACTTTAGTTCTTGTATATTATTTATAGTCTTAGTATTTATTGCTAAATTCAGTTTAGCCCATGATTGTTTTCGGTAAAACAGTTGTAACAGTGTGTGTGACATGTCCCTTTCTACAGTACATCAGGAAGCCTTTTGTAGATGAATTGATGGGAATCCAGAATAAGCAGAGGAAACTCACCAGTGAAGAAACTGAGGCATTTATATATTATATGTCTAAGAAAGGAGGCATAACAGCCCCTCTTAACTACTACAGGAATCTTTTTGGGTGAGTGTATTGCATATATATCATATACCTAATGTAGTCCAAGCTGTGATTCCACATACACTTCTAGTTCAAGTATTACCGAGTAATATGACAGGTGGCACAGGGGCAATGTAAGGTGGTGTTACAAGGTTCACTGGAGCTTTTGTCACAGATGGGAACAGCAATATAGAATTTGTAAAACTGTTGGAACATTAGGTCGCAAATCAGAGGTATGCTCAGATCTTGGGCTGTGGTCAGCAACAGAAGAGCATCAGGGCTTTTAGCTAGCTGGATATGCAGGGTTACAGGGCAGGCTGGATTTAGCAACAGGCAGGCGTTAAAGTAGAAGCTAGGCAAGCACAGAAATAAACATAGGCTTGCAAATGAGGCAGAGGGCATGATGAGGGCAGTGGGAAAATACAAATGCAGAGTCAGTATTAGGAGACACTAGAAGGTCAAAGCACTGGTTGTAGGTGTCAGTGTAATGCTGAAGACTACTGTAGAGTTCAAATAGACAAGAATAAACATAAGATAGGTTAGTTAGCAGTGATGCAAGCAATAGGCAGCTCTTTCACTTGTCTTCTGAACCTAGATCCAAACTTCTGAAGTCTTCTGATCAGGCTATGTTTCCTCAACACATGTGAACAGCACTTTTTTGTCATTTCTATAAAAAGGAAATCTAC